>NC_080783.1:69052351-69179851 GCF_028018385.1 Neofelis nebulosa
TTTTGATCCTAAATTTAATACAACTGAAAAAAAAGCAAGGATATTATGACCAGAATAGATTTAAAAAAAAAAAAAAAAAAGATTCCTGGAACCAACAAGATCTGTTTGTTAGTACTGTACTATGTGTGAAGTTTTTTTGGACATGAGAGTTGAAAGGTTGAAGGGGAAAGCCTAGCCTTCATAAACTGATAGTTGTTACATGTTTATAGCTGGCTTCTTGGTCCACAGGGACGGTTTGAAAACAGATTGTTTTAAAGGGAAAATTATTCGGAGAGGGGGTTTTGCAACAATATGCAGAGAATCGGAGTTGTCATTCATTCAAATTTTAGACTTGCCCTCTTCCTTTCATCTTCTCTTTTCGTCCTTTATTGCTGTTTCCTATCATCATTATATGGGTGACATATCCGCTTTTCTTTGGGAGAGAAAGATTTTTTTTTCTATGAAACCCATTTCCCAAAACGTGCTTGCTCACATCATCTTTATTGTTTATTAGTTGTGCATGTTGGTGGTTATCAGTGTAAACTGCATGGACTCACTCAAGTCTTTTGGAATTTCAGCCTAAAAATAGAGGTAGGTAACACATCAACCAGGCCATGTATTCTTGAGTACTGAATATGTTGCATGCATTATTCAGATTTCGAAAGGTACTGTTAAGAAAATGACCAATTAAATGTTTATTTATTTTTTTATTTTCTTCTTCTTCTTCTTCTTCTTCTTATTATTATTATTATTATTTTATTATTATTTTTTTGTGTGTGTGAAAGCAGTTAAACGCAGCCTGCTTCATTGTGGGAGGCAAAGATATGAGAGAAGTTTTCCTTCCTTGAAATAGTTTTTGGATACTTGTCTTACACTGCTGTGGGCCACTTGGTTTTTCATTTGGATCTATCAACAACTAGGCTCAGAGACCTCGAAGAGTGTGGTGGGAGTTTGGGGAAGTGTAATACTTGCTAATTAATCATGTCCGAAATGAAAGAATCATAGCAGGGTAATAAAGTCTCATTGTTGTTTTCCTGGAAGAGGGTAAGACTTCTGTTTGGAAGCTGTGTTTGTGAGTTGACTTGCTTTTTCTCTTCTCCTAAAAAGATAGTTTATAGAGTCTCTTTGGAATTGTTTCAGGAACCATTTTTTTTTTCTTTTTTTGAAAACAGAATATTTTTCTTCCTCCTGACTGTACAGAATCAGTGATATTCTTAAAATTATCTCTGGTACCTTCTGAGTGAAAACAGAGATTTTTTTTTTTTTTTCCTTTGGTTGAAGACTCCAGTGACTGAGGGTCCAGTAACTGGTTTTTGGTTTTTTTTCCCCCTATAAATAGAAAACCTCTTTGTTGTTTTTATTCATGTCAGGCAGGAAATTTGAAAACCTTTTTGTAGGCAGTTACTTCTGATATACATACAAGAGAGCAGATATTTTATTAATTCCTTATAGATAGTATAAGAGTATGACCAGAGGGGAGGAAAGTAGTGCCTCCAGGATTTGGTAGAGACTATCTGTATTGTAACTTGACATTTCTAAGACAGTTTAAAGTATTTGCCACCTGAAAAGACATATAAGTGTTATCATTATAGGTAAATTCCTTTTTTCCCTGAGATTTGGTGGTTAGCTTTTGGATTTTCGTATTTTGTTCAGTTTATGCATGGGGACAGATCCTGAAAGTTTATGGGCCTGCAACATTTTTTTGGAATTTTCATCTCAAGGTGAAGACGGCTATGCTAATGACTCCCTATTTTTGTCTGTGAGTGTTTAGATGCCTTGAATGATTGCCTAATTAAGTAATCAGTTTTAATGGTCTGAAATCAGCAGAATTGCTAGGTATATTTGAAACAATTGCAGGCTTTTATGTTTTGTATTTTACAGTTTGTTCTCAGAACCTTGGTTAATAGAAATGTTTGCTGTTTTGCCTTTGATCAATATATTCTCGAGTACAAATATCTTATACTACTTTTATAAAGTACCACATTTATTGTTGTAGAGCAAATAAATGTAATTACCAGGAATTTAAATTGATTTATAAATTTTTGATTGGGAGAAATTGTTCTATAGACATTTGTATGAAATATTGACTTATGTTACTGATCGATAAGACTTGATTAATCAGCATATCTGCTTTTTTTATCTTGAGTCATTGATAAGCCAGAATAAACAAATGCCATAGGAAGCAAGGCAATTTTTTTTTTCTTCAGTTCAAAAAACCTTAATTTAATCGTCTGTTTCTTTGGGGGTATTTCTGGGCTAATGTTCCATTAAAATCAGTTCAACTTAGAAATTATTTAGGGGTACTACTTGGAAGACTGCAAGTCCAAAAATTATTCTATCTTCAATTAGCTCTCTCTCTGTGTCTCTTTCTCTTTCTGTCTTTCTCTTTCTCTCTCACACACACTATAGCTAAATTTTTATCCCTATGAAAAATGAAACTTTTTTTTTTTTGAAAAACAAAATAAATGCTGCTTTGGCAAGTGCTTATCATGGTTAGATTTTATAATTTTCCTCCTTTTTTTTCCTCACCTTGAATTTTTATCATTAGCTTTTTTACTCACAGTAGAAATTTCAAGCATCGCTGCTTTGACATGATTGCTGATTACTGATCTTTTGGTATTTTTGACGTTATCATTCAAATGGCAATTTTACTTGAAAGATGCTTTGCTGCAAGAAATGCAGATAGCGGAAATAAGAGGTAGGCAAGAATATGGTAAAAATAAATTGTCCTGCTAAGTTTGAGGCAAATCAAAGCAGGTGGGTCTGCTGTCTCCTTAGGGCAGCACCACAGATGCCTGCTCCGGAGCCCTGTCTCAGCACAGCACATGCGTACCATACCTGTTGATGAGGGTCTTGGCTAAGAGACTGAGGCGGCAGAAAAGCTAGGTGATCAGAAACCATCCAAACATGAGCTATCGTATGGCACTTTCTGTTAATAATATTTACATATTTTATGCAACAAATCTGTTTGTTGTCTTCTTACTTGAATATTGACACTTTGCTTAACATTGCATATGGTAGGCTGTTGTTTCAGGGTATATTGGAAGCAGTACATTCAAAGGAGAATTTCAATTAAGATGTATTCATGTTAAATATGTGTACAAATGGATGTGTTTGCTTATATTTGGGCCACTGTGACTTTCACAGAGCATTTACAGTGTTACTCTTCCTATCATTTTCGAAACTGATACGTGTCGAAAGTAGTATGCATGCGTGGTTTATTCTATGGAGGCCCAAGGTTAAAGTGTTTTCACCCTGCAACCCAGCTTACGTATTTATATTTTTAGGTTGAGAAATCTTTGTTAGAAAGTATTTTTGTATGATATTGGGAAATTTGCTGCTTATTGGAATTTTGTTCTCATTTTCAGTCAAGAGTAGCTTGGGGTATTAAAAGTTATTAGTGGTGATATATAGCTTACAAAGAATATTTTCTCAGTGCAGAATGCAGAATGTGAAATACCTAGAAAATGTTTTCTTCATATCGAAAACACCTTTACTTAGTTCCTTTCTTACGAGCTTTGACTTCTGCTGGTAATGTATGGATTTACTCCATGGCACTGGCTGATATATTGCTGACAAGAGAACAGAAACTCCATTTTCTTCACCCGCCAAAAAAAGAAAAGAAAAAAATCTCTCTCTTTCTCCCCAGATTCAAGTAATGTTTGCCGTATGTCAATTGGATGCTTTTTAAGCCACTGACAATTGATTAAGTGCCATATTCATGTGACCATAAACTCATCTGAGAGTAAATGACCTCCACTTTCATGCTTTGGCTCATAAGGAGGTATCATTCGTGGAAACAGTAACATTAAAAATACAAATTTAAAAGTAGTGTAATGTGAAGCCATGGGTTTCCAGATGTAACTGTAAACTTTTTGCTATTCTTTTGATGTATCTTTACCATCAGGATGCATTGTCACCTTCACCTAGGGCTGGCTACATAATTTCTGGGGCTTGGTACAAAAATATGGCGTGGGGGGCCTTGTTCAAAACCTGTTAAACATGTGAGACAGAAACAGCAGAGTATTATACCAAGTGCGGGGCCCTTCTGTGTGGGACCCCGTGAGCCTACACAGGTTGCAGGGCAATGAAGCCAGCCCTGCCTTTACAGCCCACGAACTTTCATTGAGGGCCTGCTTTCTGGGAGTCACTGGGTTTGCTACTTAGACACTGACTATCCCACAATTATTCCATGTGCCTCTACCTAAAGAAGCACTGATGATTACTTAGTAAGAGAATCAGTGGTAAATGGACCATTGGGTATCTTCTGCTCTTTCTATATCTGAGTTGGTGACAGAAATAGTTGCCTTTATCTCATGTTGCCCCTTGCCTGATATGTGCTCCATATATCTATCCCATAAACTTTTGTGCAAATATTCTTAAAAGGAGCCCTGTGTTTTGGCGTTGTTTGCGTATAGATGCGTACTTAAATTTCTATTCCCAGGCTCAGAATGGTTGGGTGGGAAGATTTTGGTAGGAAGATTTGTAGCAAGAGCCTGGGAGTTTCTCTGTTGTCAAGTCCCACCACTAACCCACCTAGGTTTCAAGCACAAGTAAAATCAGTATTTCTAGCGTCGAATCCTAAATTATCTAAACATACCGAAAATCCTGACCAGTGAGAAATAAAAGCACAGCTCAGTGAGTGCCATTCAGACAAAAGGGGCCAAATGCAAAAATAATTACCTTGTTATAACAGTAGCAGCATTGATATTTTGACATTAGGAAGTAGCATCGTAGCTATATAAACACGTGGTGACAGCTGTGTTAAAGATGCAGAGTAACTTCCATGCGGTAGCATCAACCTTGTGGTGTGTTATATTCGAATTGTGAACTTGGTTTCTGACCCCGGAATGAAATTACCCCCTTTCCTTGAATAATAGAGTCACTAGGTAGGACCGCTTTCTCCTTTGATTTGAGCCCTCTGTGTGGAGGGGTGGACAGGACGTTTACATTGTCACTTCCCAAGATGCTTCTCAATGAGATCAAGCTCCATATTGAGATACCTAAAACTAAATTGTGAAGTCAAGCGGCTTTTTTTTTTTTCAAATCAAAACTGAGATCCGATGGAATGTCCAGCAAGTAATGGATCTGAGTGCACTTCAAGCTCCACCATTTATTTTCAAAAGGTATTTCTCACATCAGATGACTCTGCCAGGAAAGGAAATATCAAAGACCTCGGAAAAGTAACTATTCTTTTTTTTTTTTTTTTTTTTTTTTTTTGTAATCCAAGACTGGGGAGAAGGTGGGGGGCTTTAAAGACATTTCTGAGGAAGAAAAAAAAAATTGAACTTATTTTGGATGCTTTGTTAGACTTTGTGGAGAGAAGTACTACATATAAGACCCTCTAAGAAGAAAAATCTTTGTCCTGTGTAATCGCAAGCCATTGCTCTCTCGGCAGATATGTACTTCAATGAAAGGAGGCTTGAAAATAACTATTACAAGAGTGTCCCATTTAATTATAAATTCACCATGCAGTTTAGAATTTCTTTTTGCATTAAAAGCATTATAAACTTGTCATATTTTGATAGTTGGTTAGCCAGGATGCATGTTGTGCAGTGTTCTGTAACCTACCTACAAAATCTGTAGTGTGATTTAAATCGGAACCTGTCTTTTCCCGCCTTACTCCTATCCTTTACTATATTATATTTTCGCAGTAAATGTCTGGCCTTAAGAAAGGATTAAACCAGGAATCTGGGTAAATGTGTGGCAATATAGTGCATTGTTATGCCCCAAGTAACTGTTTTATTTCCCTTTTATTCACTTCTCTCCCCTTTCTGTTTCAAATTGAAGTTAAGATTGCAAACTCTTTCTCTTAGATCATATACCTGAGTGATGCTAAATTATAAATCTTAATTAGGTATGATTCACTGATTTTAATCTTACAAGATAATTATTCTGAATAGGATAAAAGGTTCCCTTCAGATTGAAGGCATTTTCATTACAAACCCCATTTAAGATCAAACAAAGACCATTAAATAAACAGAATACTCTTATTCGTGTAAGCCTAAGAGTTACTATTTTTGAGTTTAAGTATATGAATGAAGAAATAAAGGTATGGATAGGGCAGTTTTAGTGTTTGCAAACTTTAAGTGCTTTTCATAAATTTTACTGCTAGGAATTACATGGATCGAAAGGAATCTTTTAGATAAAAATTACAGTTTTGATTATCTAAATGGAGTATGCTCTTGAGCATGTGCATAGATACATCTCTTTGTGACGGTATCGATGTCAGGGACACTTTTGGTATTTCTTTATGAGTAATTAGGTTAACGGGGTTAGTTAGAAAATGTATCCTTTCCTGGAAATGAAAAACTGCATTCAAGCAAAGGTAAAAGAGTAGAACATATTCATGACTTTAAGTACTTAAAAAGATATTTTATGAGTCATTTGGAAGAGTAATACCCAATATGTAACTTGTTAAGAATAATAGCCATTTTTACTCTTTAAAGCATATCTATATTAAAACTGACTTTCTGTTCATGAGTTGCAAATCTGGAGTCAATTTTAGGCCCAATTTACAAAAGATGTGGGTCTAATCCCCTGCCTGGATCATGGTATCCTATGCCAAGAGTGTAGGTGCTAAATTCTTCTTTAAAGAGAGGTTTTCATTTGCATTATTCAGAAGATTTAGCAACATTTTTGAGGGGAATACTGATGTGACCCAAATGGAGACATTGGGACCCTGAATGACCTATATCTTTGTCTGATGAACTGGAAACAAAAAAAAAAAAATCACCACCTTTGGAATTTTATACTGCTACATGAATAAGTACTTATTCTTTCTATGGAAAGATTTTAAATGTACTAAGAGTAAGGGCTCCCTAATTGGAAAAAATATGCTTTATGTAATTATATGAATACCAGTCAACTAGTCACCGATATGAATTTACTTACGATGGGTATGATAGTTGCACTAAAGAATCTTACTCAGAGTGGATGTTGAGACTGAGCTAGTGTCTCTCGAGAAAAAGAAAAATTCTCTACATATGCAGAATCCCTTTGGGGATTTTTTTTTTTTAACATGAGCATGAAATCTTAATCAGTAACATTTAAGCAGTTAAAGTATTAGGGAAAAAATTCTAATTTGGAAGTTCTTTATCATGCTTTGTTCTTTGATTAAGTCCTTAATGAATTCATACAATTTGTTAATGGTTGTTTTGCTTGTTTGTTCCATTTTTGTGTTGTTTTATTTTGTCTTAAGATCAAAGTAAAACGACCATGACGGGAAACTATTTTGTACTGTTTGTCTTGAAAAATATCTAGTGACAACACTACAACATGTAGTATAGATTCGCTTATAATGATGGGCAAAAATCCACAATTTTACCCCAATATAATTCTGTTGTTCTGAAATCTACCTTACGAAAATGCCACCATTCCTAAGCATATGGTAGGTATTGCTGATGTATCCTTGTAATGCACATGTGTACCTAAACACACACACACACATATATATATATATATATATATATATATTTTTTTTTTTTTTTTTTTTTTTTTTGTATTTAACTGTAATTTCTAACCGCCGACTCTGCAGGTGTCCTTGTGCTTGGGGCCAGGGAGAGCAAGGTTGTCCACCTATCTTGATGTTTGTGAACTTGCCCGGAACCTTGCTGCCTCCTCCATTCTCTTGCTGCTGGGCTCCAGTTTGACCCATATCTGTGGACTGTTTTGAGGAGCTGGGTTTTTGTTTTGTTTTGTTTTGTTTTTGTTTTTGTTTTCTGGTATTTGTCTGTAGGGCTGGTTATTATTTGATCATCTGGAAAATCAGATTTCACTGGAGCTACTAGAATGTGATATTTACACCATGAGGAGGTCGTTTGAATTAATTAAGAGGCCGTTGAGCCGTGTGGTGGGAGGAAGTAAAGTAGCATTTTTTGGCATGGACATAAGGTGAAAGACAACTTGCAGGAATGGGGAAGCGGCTGAAGGGAAGTAAATGGGGGACGCTGTGGGAGGAGAGCTGAGGGTTAGGACTGTCTTCATGTGACTGTTGTTGAAAACAACACTGGCAATTAAAAACTCAAACCCTAACATCATTATGTGAGAAAACCGATCGATTATTAGGAATTAGTGACTAGTGCAGGTTAAATAGCATGCAGAGCTCCGATCTAAACAAATTATATTCCCCTTTTAAAAAATGACACATTCTGTATCAAATCTTGAATATGTGGTATTTGTGATCATACAAATTAAAAGAACTATTCCCCTTCTTTTCTCCTCATAGTTTGAAAAAGGGTAAGAAATTATACATGCCTTTAAGGGTGATTCATATTACTCTGAGACTCTTTCTCTTCCATCAACATACTCATTTGGTTAGGCTGCAAGGGACTACCAAAGAAGATCCCCTGAGGGTTGAAGTATATCTTTTTTCTGGCTTTTTTTGGAAAATAATGCATTTATTGCAATCACAGGTGTTCAAATCATTAAAGTAGATGTATGACTTGATTTGATCTGAGCAAAGTTTAATGATAAGTTTTGTATCTACCCTGTGCTATGCTAGCCATAGTTCCATGACCAAAAACAAACCAAACAAACAGACCTGCCACGGCTTTACCTCAGACCAGTTAAATGGAAGTTCAGGAGGTGCCAAATTTCTTTTAAACTCTCCCAATGAATCTGATGTAAAGTTGAGATTGAGAACCTCTCGTCTAAACCAAAAATTCGTTCATATCATGAGATCCTAACCTTTTCGCTGCTTAAAAAGATCATTATTCCTGTTGGAAGACAGAAAATCAGAGCTAATCTATTCAGAATTGAATGTACTAACGATATGTACTGAGATGGTTCACTCTTTGGCTAAAGTTCAACAACGATCTACGGAGAATCTAAGGAACGTTGCCACCATGCTATTGAGAGTACCTCAGGAAAGTGACAGTGGTGAAAAGAAGCGCCAGCAGAAGCCAAGAGTCTATCCTATTTGTAACCCTGGGTAAGTCACTCAACCTCTCTGAGCCTCTGTTTGCTTTTTCATAAGAGGAGAGTTGACCCAATGACTATTCAGATTTTCTCCAGTTCTATAGATTCCATGATGCATTGGTCATGGACTAGTAAACTTGAGTAACTTGGAACCTTGCTAGTGGGCATTGGCCAGTGAAAAAAGATTTTTTTTTTGTTTCTCTTTAAGAAACTACAGAAAGTGTCTTGGAAATAATGTAGGAAGCTCAAGGACCATTTATCACTCTGTTAAGCCCTTCAGGGGGGATGGTAACCATTCATTAAATATGCTTACTAATTGGTTGCGAGCAAATGTGTCAGCAGTTCTGCTGTCTTGAGAGTTGATGAGTATTAGTTAGCCAATGCTTTTTCCCTGCAAGAGATATAAATAGACTGACAAGCAGATTAATTTAAGCAGTAGTGGAGTTAGGGACTTCAAATCCTTTTTAAAATGTATATAAATATACAGAACAGTCTGAAATTTGGATCAGACTGGAAGCAATTCCATCTTTCCTGTGCTCTATCTCTAACTTGTCCATATTCATCTTCTTTTTACTCCCTGGAAAGCTCTTTTCCACCTGTTGAAGTCCTGTGAGGACTTTGATATCTAACTCAAATGTTGCATCGTCTATGAACTCTTTCTTGAGCCACCCTAAGCAGGATGCATTTCAATATCTACTTGATATTCCCTAAGCACTGTTAAAAAAAAAAAACAACTCTCCTTTCAATCAGTTGCCATCATCTCTCCTGTACCGTAGATTGCTAGACATTTGTGTTTCCCATTTATGAAACTGTAAGCTTCTTGTGAGCAAAGCACAGCTAATTCATTTTTTTTTATTTTTAATCTTCTCAACATTCCTGTATGGTGCAAGACCTATATTATGTGTTCAATAAATGTTTGGTGAATTGAATTGATAAAAGCATAAGAGACTGTCGCTTGGTTAATCTTTTATTAATCTTCCTTTAAAAATTGGAAAATACTTTTTAAAATATTTAAAGAACAGATATATTAAAATTGTGTATTTCATTTGAAAAGTGAAATTTCCGTATTCTTCGTGTAATTTAATTAACAAAGAAAGACTTTATAACCCTGAAAAGTAGTTTTATAATCATATACCTAAAAAGGAGCTTGCCATCACTTATTCTATTTTCATATATCTGGAGAGGAGAGTATTTAAACTACTTTATAAAAATAGAACATTCTAACGCTATCTTTAAAAATCTTACAGAACAAAAATCCATAGCCTATTTTGATTATGAAGTAGTAACAAACGGCTTCAAATCACTATGCCCTACATATTTTTTTTTTTCCTTGTGTGTTTGCAGTCAGAAAAAAACTGAGGCTTCAGAATCATAAAATGCTAGACCAGGAGACTTCCAAATCAACCTCTTGCCAAGATAGGGTTGACTGACAGTTGGTTATTCATCCTTTGGTTGAACATAGGAAATCAGACCTCCTAAGGCATTTCTTTCTGTTTTGTCCTCTCTCTGATAAATAATCAGTGTGTAAATATGTGCCCCAACACTCAAACGAGATTTCCTTGGGACTATGATGGTACTGAGGGTGATAAGATGTGAGATGCAAGCTAGTTGATCTATAGTCGACATGAGAAGTTTCATTGACCTTGTGAATGTCTTTGGTTAACGTTTTATTTAATTGACATATTTTTGTTTTATATTTAGTGTTTGACACTATTACTTTATTTTGTACTAAAAACTGGATAATAAGCAATTTATCTAGGGTTGCACCCAATGACCCTATCCTCTAGTGGTTTCTCTGCATTGCCCGTCAGATTTGTGTGCTTATGAAGGGTCAGTTTCTTTCTCAAAGCTGTCATTAATGTTCTAACAAATAGCATGACCGAATTTTCCAAGGGAAGTTCGATTTGATCAAATCGTTGAACTTGTAATGAGTTAGTCGACAGTATTTTACAAGATTTCTATTTTATATTTGTGTATTGGAACCTAAAGATGGATGTACCAGGGAAAAGCACTTGTTCACCTTTGTCAAGGAAATCAGGAAAAAAAAAAAAGACAACAAAGGCTCTATTGTCATTCTTTTAAAAACACAGTTTTACTAAGGAAACCTGTAACCTTTACTGAAAGCTCACTAGTTTTCTTTTAATTTGGGCCCTTCAGATCTGAAAAGTTCTAGATGTTATCTTACCACTTCATATTGAAATCTAGGTTGATCTCATACACTCGGTAGAGAAGAAAATATCTGCCGTGCTGATTGTTCAACCTGGATTATTACAAAGACATGCCATTAAGTGCACTACAGTGGACGGATGTTGCTTGGTTAATTGCATGAAAACACTCCATCTTCAGCAGAGAGCTTCACTAGTACAGAGGATAGGACATTGGAGAACAATAAAGATTTTGAAACAATTTGAAAAGTAGCAGAAGCATTTTTGCGGTTGGACAAAAACAGTCTGCTTAGTTCCTTTGTTAAATCAGCTCTTCTGGTGTTCTGGAAACCATTCAAGAAGCTAAGCGAGTGAAAATTGCTTAAATATATAAGTTAAAATCCACGAGATTGAGAGTAACAACTACAAACTGAAAATCCGTGTATGATGGTGGCTTGCCAAAAACTAGACTAACCCAAGGGAAGATTTAGAAGTCGTAGCTTAAAATTCTACTTGGTTGATCATCAGGAAGTTGGGAGAGTTGATTTTAAACTAACTACATAAAAATACCGTTCAGGTCCTTCAGGCCTACACTATCAGCCTTTTTTCCTTTAGTCCTCCCAGAGAAAAGTTGGGTGATTCCCCAGAGAGAGCAGTGATATAAGTCGGTAGCCACAGAATATGAGCCATGGTTAAAAGTCAGTGATCAATAGTCTGTTTTTTTTTTTTTTTTTTTTTTTTTTTTTTGCTTGTTTTTGTGTTTGTTTGTTTGTTTTTTGGCCCTCATAAGCCTAGTTGAAAGTTGTCAGTAACAGAATTTTTTATTAGGCCTAGATGTGGCAGTTCTTGACGAATACGGAGCTAAATTTGTCCTCTTGCCTTAAAAATCTAAAAATGAAACATAGACTTATTTCAAGTGAATACAACTTTGGGCGTGTGAGTGTGTGTGAGCGTGTGCATGCGTGTGTGTGTTTTTATTCAGCAGAGCAACTATGAAACATGACAGAATTTCCAGCTCTCTCATTCTGAGTGCCCAGTTGGTAGCCCCATAAGCACCTAAGTGAGCTGATTTAAATCTCACTCCAGATTCTTAACTAAGTGGCCCGGGTCTTTCAGGGAGGTGGTACTTCCTTGTCCCTTGGGGGATATGTTTGGCCTGATAGTTGAAGATTCAGTAAACAAGCTTTATGAGAAATTAGTTAAAACTGAAATTGCAAATGGGTCATGAGGTAGAGTTTACCCGAAAATGGTTTGAATATATTTGTCACATATGCATGAAGATCATTTTTTAAATGGGTTATTTTTATTAGTATAAACACTTACCACAAATAGGCCACTTAAAATTTGCGTTTCTGCTAGGATCCTTTCCTTTGAGTGACTGACCACGCCTTCTTTCAGCCCAGTCTTTGTCCAGGCTTTGGTTTAGTCATGCACATGTCCTTGAAGAAATGTAGCATCTTTCACAAGACTTTTGTGCAAGTGAAATCAGATACCAGTTTTTATTGCAGAACCCAGCCTCCAAATGTTTCTCTTTAAAGACATTTTTAATAGAAACAGTAAGGTATAAATCATTTAAGCAATTACCTGGACATTGTGGAAATGGGGCTTGGCTTGTTCTGTAGCCCCAGATGTTTCCAGATTCCAGTAATAACCTGGTCCAGATATTTACAGCTTAATTTTCTGTGCATGTGCACTTGTCCACAAATGGCTCCTATTTCCCATTTTCTGTTGGACAACTGGGCCACTTAGAGGGAAAGAAAGTGATTTCAGCTTGGGCGATGACAAACATTAATGGTTATAATAAGTTGCTTCTAGAAACTTTGATCACTTAAAAAAAATGGAAAGGCTAAATCTTAGAGGATTTTATACTAAGAAATAAAATAAATTATTCAAATGGCATTTTCCTTTATGGATGGGGATGGGGTGAATAACCTCCCCTCATTCCTCAAAATTATATTTAGCTTTGATATACTATGTGATAAAAGTGATTTTTTTTTTAATGCGTCTTCTGGCACTGGTTGGGTTATCACGCAGGCTGCTAGTTTTCCTTGCATTACCATTCCACAGTTTTTCTTGTTCTTACTATAAACTAAACAAATGGAAAATAATGATTGGTAACCATCTGCTGTGCAGAAATTTCACATAGAGCAGTTAACTCTATTTTATAAAACAAGACCAAATGAGTGGATTATACTGTTGCCAGTAAATAGCAACATTCAGTAGAGCTTCCTTTGGACAAAGCAGGAGCAGAGGGAGCCAGCATTTCATTATGGGAAGTCAGTTGTTTGGGCTGTGGGGCTGGATGTGCCCAGGCATTTATGTGTGTGCTTGTGTGTGCATCAGTGTGTGTACTGCATATATGAGGGGAATGGGTGTTTCCTCTCTACCTGTTCCTTGCCCTCATAATTCCAGTCAAGTAACTCGGAGTATTGTGGATGTAAATAAATCAATCCGATCACATCATCGTAGCTCCTTTTATTTGCTTAAAAAACAAAGTCAAAATACATAAAACCATTAGAATAGAGATTTGTCAAGGTACAGAGACTTCAGATCAAAATCATGGTTTCCAAAGCTGTGCAAATTATGGCTAGTGGCTAGCCAAGTTAGCTTTAAATCATTCTCTTGTCTTGTCTGAAGAATACCTTGCCTGGAAATCAGATTGAGTATATGTCCAAAAGATATTGATAGGCAATGATTATTCATATAGTTGCTACTGAAGTATGGATGTTGTATTGAGGGAAGACATATACGAGAATAGACAGAAGTAAGTGGTTACAAAGAATTTATTCAGATGGACCAGGTAAGGCCTGATTTTATAGTTGTCCATATAATCAATCAATCACTCTCTCTCCTGCTCCCCCCCCCAACCCCCCGTCCTTTCTCTAAAACTGGCTAATATATCAGTATACATAGATACTCAAAACACACACATTCTCTCTTTCACTTATTTGATACTGAGATTTTGCCATAGAGCAAGAAAAGTTGTTTAAAATGGGCAGTATATTGAGTTCAAAGGACCCATACAGTTCATAAATTCTCTGATGTCTACTGGATTTTTCATCAGGGAGACTTCCAATAAAAATGATCTATTTTAGAAATAATATTGTTTAGTAGGTTGAAATGTGGTGTAATAAAATTAGACCTTCAGTCTTCTAAAGTTACTACTTAGATGGCACCCTTGGGATGGTAAAATGGCTGTATAAGCAGATGAATCAGACAGTTCCACTGATGGGTACATTTGTCAGTCTCTGTTACAGATATAATATATTCTTATATCTGTAATCCTGACACTGTTACATCCAAATGAAATCAACATGAGGTTGTCATCTTTAAGCAAATATGTTAAGTGTTGTCTTTTGTGCTTTGGATTTGAAAGAAAGGGGCCCAGGGGAGGCAGCATCATGCAAATGGAACAAATCCCATTTCTTCTGAGCTGTGCTGTTTTTCCCCTCCATGGCAGCTGGCTGTGTTATCTTTGTGTGTTTCTCTGAGTGCTGACAATTCTTTCAGTGATCTAAGTTAGGGCACATTAGAAAGTGGAAGCAGCTGTCTGTCGCTATACTGAGAGACGTGTTTGCTGTACTGCAAAGATGAAGGACCATGAATCCTTGACACACTCCCCCCCCCCCTCCCCCCTGTACTTTCCAACATGATCAACATTCAGACGCACAGATTGTCTGCTTGGACAGTTTTTTGTTCTGACTGACAGCATCTGGCATAGACAAATTTAAAAATACATAGCATGCCATGCTTGGAATTGGAGCATCCCTTCTTTATTAATCTTCTCATTTAAACCATTCATTTACATTTCAAGAAAGGTTACAGCTTGATATGGTTGAAACGTTGATTTTTAAATGAATAACCTTCTAATGAAATGTCTTGAATGAGTACCAAGCAGCTAGTGTTCATTAAAAATTACACCCGATTAACACGGCCTTGAAAGCCTGAGAGGAAAGGGATTTCTTATTGTTTTAATCCACAATGCTATCCAGTGTTTACCTTTCTGGCACAAAGCGAGTAGAAATGATGCCTGTACTCGCAACACTTCTGATATTGAACACAACTATGATATCACCCTTAAGCCGACAAAACACTTGGCCTTGTTTAATCAGCTTTCTTTCCCTCTGAAAACCCCCAGAGGTGTGAAAAATTTTTCTAAACATCACCAAAATGTACCTCTTTCAGTCCCTCTAGGTCTCTGTGTCCCACCCCTCCCCCACCCCCCAAATACTATGTCTCTGTGCCCAAATCCGAAAAAAAGAAAAGCTTACGTGTTTTCAGACAGAAAAGTGGCAGAAAACGCTTTTCGATTAAACATTCCCTCCGACCCCGGGATGGTGGATATACATTTATTTGTCGGCATTACTTTAGTAATAAAACATAACAGTGCAAAAATTGCTCTCTTTCTTTGCGTCACATCACCCTTGCACACACGCACATTTCTTATCCATTTTCAATTTCACAGCCAACCTCAGCAACATGCTTGTCTAGCATTTATGTAAAAATAATATGAAAATTGGCCATATCAGTCCATCTGTGGACTTCGAGTCCAGGGTTGGGGGGGCGGGAGGGGAGAAGAAGAATCCTCCTTCTATCACACATTTCAGACTTTTCCTCTCACCGCACGTTTCAGCTAGGACTACCCAACTGCAGGTGTGGCCACAGTAGTTCTGGGGGTGTGTGGAGGGGGGATGCAGAATTGTAACTGAGAAAAGCTGTTCAAGTGCCAGGTAGCAAATATGTAAAGCAAGCGTGCTGGTTAACTTGGAAAAAGAGGCTTCAGAGGGAGGTTCAATTAACAGTTGTAGGCGGAAGAGGTGATGTATTTCTTCAGCACGTGTAAGAGGTCATTTGCTTTAGGATACATTTTGACGAATTTCACAGAGAAGTAGATGCTGAAATAAAAATGAAGACAGATTACAGTTTCATATCAAAGGCACTTTTACATTCTTGAAGATGAGAGGGGAAAATGGCACATTTTTATCCCACGGATTGTATAGTATTTTTAAATGTTGCTAATTTGTGTTTTGTGAACTTGTTTCATTTAAACTGTTCATTTAAACAAAATAAATCTTGGAAACTAACATTATCTTTGGATCTGGAATCGGCTTCTCCCTCTACCCCATAACCCAGATCCAGGCTGTAGAAGTTTAGGGTAGACACTGTTTGGTGGCTGTTTTTCCTTCCTTTTCCTTTTTCTTTCCCTTCCTTCCTTCCATTCTTCTTTTCCTTCCTTCCTTCCTTCCTTCCTTCCTTCCTTCCTTCCTTCCTTCCTTCCTTCCCCAAGAAGCTGATGGCAGGGAATCAAATTCGAGTTCCAGCATTTTGATTGCCAGTAAATGTTTTATAATCAACATTTTAAATATAAATTACTTAGTTATTTTCCATTTTGATTTTTTTTTAATGACCAGGTTTTAAACGTAGTGCCAATGTGCATCTGTAAGCAAACTGGGGATGGGTTAGAGTACACAATTCCCTCGTGTAAACAGCCAGGTTTAGCAGTAATGCTTTTAATCTGGACTTGTAGAGGATTCAGGAGCGTCCATAGATCTGCTCCAGTAATTACCATACCCCAAGTGGCACTGGAAGAGACATTTGCCTAAAAACTTGATGTCTTCATTACGCTGTTTACATTTTAATTAGAAACATGAAAATTACTGATTCATACAAGCAACTATAGTTTAAGTGGTTTCGTTCACCATCCAATAAATCATAAAAAAAAAAAAAAAGAATCAACCCACAGTTGGCATAAATAGTTTACTAGGAATCATTCATGGGAATAATGTGTTGGCACTATAAGCTGCTTAAAATATGTTTTTATTTTACCAGAGGTAGAATTTGCATATAAATTAGAGAATGGCATTTTAAGTTGACAGTCATTTATGCAGAATACCACCCACATGCAAATACATATATGGGTGGATGTGTATACTTTCTGTGAGTTTACAGGGTTTTGCCGTATCGTGGACACGGAGATACACTGAGTCTAATCTCTCGGTTTTTAAAATGCATGTCCTCTCTTACAGTCCATTCAGAAATGCTGTGGGTGTTCTAAATATGCACACCCACAAACACATCTATCTATCTATATATATATATATGTATTTTTTTTTAATCTCTTGGGCAGTATCGACTAGCAGTGGGAAGAATGTCTATTTCTTGTATGTATGTGTCTCAAGGAGTTGCTGTTGCATTTGCTCGTTCACTCCCTCTTTCCTCTTCTCCCATTCCCCCCTAACTTTTGCATGTACCTGTCAATGCTGCTGCCCTAAAACCGCTCCCACACAGAGCGGCTGGACTAAGGCAGGGGAGCTGTCAGAGTCCATTCCTGAGTCAGCAGCACGTCCATTGCCTGAATCTTGCGACAGTCACTCATCCAGTTTTCCCCTCCCCAGGGGACAAGCGTCCTCCTCATCAGTGAGGAGGAATGACCCTTCTGTCTGGCATGCTCAAAATCCCAAATCTCCCCACTTCGGTGTGTGAGTTCAAATCCCCTCTCCTGGAGGCAGGGCTGGGACTCCAGCTAATGACTCCGAGATACAGAGGGTCAGTGCACTGGTGAGCTGGAGAACTGAGGCATTGTGCGAGCCGAGTTGTACGTTTTTCCCATAACTGTAGGCTCGTCTCCTCCCTTCCCCTCCCCTCCTGGACCCTTTATTATAGATCAATATTATGCAAAAATGAACCAGGAATAGCCACAGCCATTAAAACCCATTTTTCTTTTCCTTGTCTCTGTTAGAAAGTTATTGGCCATGGCGGAAGGTGGCTCTGTTATTATTTTGTTTGTTTATTCTTTTTTGGTTGAACGGAAGCGTGTTTATTTTGCATTGTCGGCCCATGGGCCGTAGGTAAAAATGAATTTTAAAGGTGTTACATAGGAGGAAGGGTCTACGCATAGGTGTTCTACTTGAAATGCTACAGCAGTCATTGTTTTAAACTTTTGAATGGGAATGCATTACACTGAACCGCCTGCTAACTGCATGATGTGGTGTCTGTATCAGACTTAAAGGGAGTAAGTAATTCTCATGAGGTGGCTTTTGATGATCATTTTTGTGCTACATGTCTGCATCTTTCGGTTTGTTTTCTTTAAAGTTCTAGGGGATTGCCAAAGTTTTAAGATGCTAATCAGCTATTTTGTCCTGTCTGCAACATTTTAGATTTTCATGAAATGTCACTTAGGATCCCTTGCATCATAATCGAGGTGACTGGTCTGGGTTGTCAAACCAGGGCTTCGAAAAACAGTTATTAGTGCTTTACATTTACCCGGCAGAGTTCCTGAGCACATTAGTTAGGGTAATAGTGAATTCATGGACATATGCTTATTGGTTTGCTTTGCATCACCTCTTTTTTATGGGGGTGGGGGCAGCCAGGGCACTTGCTAGGTCTCTGTACTTCCTAGATGTGATTAGACACAATAGTCGACATCCGCGAGGGCAGAAACATGCTGCTTACTTGTACACATGGCAAAATTCTAATAGTTCTGTGCTGTCTGGTAAATCCTGTCTGCTTTATGCAGTGTGGCCCGAAACAGTTGTGTGGTGAGGGAAGGCTGGCTGCTGGCCAGCCATTGACTATGAAATCCTGGGTACCTGAGAGCTTATCAGTTCTTTTGCTTTGTAAAAGAAAAAAGTGATGAAAATGTTGGTAAACTGCCATGAAGGTTTAAGGCTGCTGGAACAAGATGCCGTGTAATCAGATTGGAAAATGGAGCTTGAGATTCTCTGCATGGAGAGCAGCCGTCTGTGGACCCCGTGAGCCGCTGTGCAAGTGCCCGAGCTGACCACTTTGTTAGCAAATCAGCTTGTTTGCTGCAGCAGCAGGGTGGAAAAGACCAGAGCTTGTGATGGTATGTAACGGAGGGAGAGCTCTTGCATGGCACAATCTAATCAGCTCGCAATTAGCTCAGGCTCTACGGTCACCTTCTTAATTTTCTTCTTTCCCCCTCTTTGTGTTAATACTGTGCACTTTAAACAATTAAGTAAGGGAAGTAATCCTTCAAGCAAATCAAAGCTATCCTTTAATTTTATCACTCTGCTGAAAAAGTATCAGGTGGTCCACTGGTCTTCATCAGATGCTGGAAATTCTCCGGCTTACTGTAGCATAGAGAGGGGCTTTAACCAACTGATTTTTAAGATAATCTTTCAAGTATCTTGGCAAGGGGTGGGGGTGGGGGGGCAGAAAACGGTACATCATTTAAACTAGCAGTGAAGTTAAAATTAATGTGAGAGGGTATTGCAAATGCCTTTCGGTTTATATACAGTAGTGAATCTGTTTCATATTTTTAATAACCAGAGGCAGGCTGTGCGTGCGTGTGCGTGTGCCTGTGTGTGTGTGTGTGTGTGTGTGTGTATGAAAGAGAGAGATCTGTGTGTATATATCTCATGTATAAAATCCTTTATGCTGCTGTTTATTTAGGCATTTCTGTATGGCACCTTTATGAAGGCTCTGATGACACAGCCACTTGTACTGATAATTCCACTAGTTCACCTTTAGCGAACTTGATTCACTAAGGTTTAAAAGAACAAGGATATCATCGCTGATCAAATGTGTTACTTGTTAATCCTTTAAAATAAAATTCAGATCATGTGGGGGAGAGGTGAGAAGAGCAAAGCATAGGTTTGCAAAATCGGCATAATAGTTTTCATTTTACTTAATTCAAGGACAGAGCCTTCTGAAATACTACTTAAAAGACACCTATTTATCTAAATAAAATAAAGAAATCCTCTAATAGTATTACTTAGGCTACCTTGTATCAATTTTCCTATTCCAGAAAGCTTTTGCTAAAATATTATCCACATGCACGAATCTCTGAATGAATAGGTTTTATTAGGCGTTTTGTCACGAGGTAGAAAATGGGCATTATTTCATGAATGTTTACTTTGGAAAGCAGCACAGGGAATGATGATTGGAATTTGCTTTTAATGGTTACTAAGGAAATAATTAAAGTACTTTCGGTGATTTTGCTCCAAAATAGCTCCTTTCTGGGGGCTGTTTGTGTTAATAAAAACGAACTTAGTGATGATATTATTGATATTTGATTACATTAGTATCATATTTGAATTCCCTCCATGTTGTCAACATAAGAATTTATTTGCTTTTATTAAATGACACAATCCTACTAATGAGCTCTCTGTCTTATTTTTGCCTTCAGCAAAAAAAGTCTCCCAATTTATAACCAGTCATCTGGACTCAAGGTTTTTGTTTTTGTTTTTGTTTTTCAGCTTTTAACAAACAATTAAAAAAGTTTAACTGTTCATGTATTAATGCTGCTTGAAGGATAGCATGGCTTCCATTTTGCTATACTCATTTTGATTATATATCTTACTTCTGTATTTGGAGGAATGATTTCGGTTTGATAGAAAATGAAAATAGTTAATATAAAGTGCATTCAAAATTAGGTAGGCTTCTAAGTTTGCCTCAGGGTTTTGCTGGTGTTGCATCCATGTGTCCTTTTGTTGTGTTTTGAACTTTTTTTGTTGTTTTTAATTAAAAGCACAGATTAAAAGAAACATATATCACCTACACACGTCTTATGCTGCGAAGATTCACTTTATACTCTTTTAGAGGACAAACTTCATTAGATATGCACTTACTGTACATTGGATTGTAAATCTTACAATTTAATGGTAATTCAGTGAGCAGTTATTGCTTCAGTGGCCTTTTTTCTTTCTTTTTTGTCCCATCTCACTTGTGAAATAGGGTTACCCTTTACAAGTGTCACATCCATAGATTCATCTTTTGTACTTTGTAGTTGTTCCTGGTGCATCATTCTTAAGTTGAAAAAAAAAAGGCAAAGTGATGGAGGAACCATGTGGTGGGGTGGGGGGAGTGTGTGTGTGTGTGTGTGTGTGTGTGTGTGTGCGCGCGCGCGCGCACGCGCAGGGCACGGGGGCTCTAGACCGAGGAGTTTCATGCTTATGCCAGAGAGAGAGAGACAGAGACGCAGAGACCCAGAAAGATGCAGAACTCTGGCAAGAGAATAGCCAGGAGCGTTAGCATCGGTCTAACAGATTAATCCCTTTTTCTAAATAGGCATTTCCTCTAACCTCATTCTCAATCTAATGTGCAGTTTTTCCATAACAGATTGCATGCTGCACTTGAATTCCTGGAAGTAGAAATGGTATCTGATGGGTACAAGTCTCCCTGCCTTGCTTACACGATTAATATTCTTATCCTTTTTAGCCATTGAAATACTTTTTTTTGTGGAAACAATATACACATTCATAAAGAAATCATAAAGGGATTCTCCTTTTGAAGATAATCAGTTCTTTTCAGGAACTGCAGGTTACATGGCGCACAAATGAGCTCTAAGTGGGGGGATTTAAAGTCCTGCTACAGCATTTAATTTCTTGAGGAAAGGAGTTCAGTTCAAGGTTAGCCTGTTATTGTGGCACGGGCAACTACTTCTCGCGTCCCCGTTCTTCTGCCAGCAGTACTGCACAAAAGGCAGTCATTTTTATTTAATACGCAGGGAGGTATTAATCACTGCAGCATTTTCTTGCAAAAATTTATCTTATCATATTCATTGTTTCACTACCCATGACAATAATAGGTGTTTAATTACTCAATAACAGCCGTTTATAGATTCCATTTTTCCTGCGCGCTGGACAATTGGTATTGATTTTGTACTTTGATGCAACACGAAACTGTATTAAACACAATTAGAATTCCAAGGCTGGTAAAATGTGCATTTGTTATGGTAACTGGACTTGCTTTGAGAAGCGACAAGCGCCTTCCAATCCAGGCAGTGCCTTTGGAGTGAAAAGGACATTTGCTTTTGCTGCGGTCCTCTGGTGAAAAATGAACGCTCTTTTTCTCTCGAGTTGGTGTATATGTGCACGCACGCGTGTGCACAAGTGCGGAGATTTTAGTTTTAGTGAAGCAAGAAAGAGTTTGGATGAAATGAAAGGATTTGAGACGGATGGCCGTTTATAGTCCGACAAACCATTGTGTGTAGGTGAACACCGACTCCATGTAATCTTGGGATTGTGTCTCTTTAGTTAATGCCGGAGGTCGTTATTTTACCAGTAAATAAGTTATTACCTGGGGTGAGGGTGGGAACCGTGCAAGATGAAATAGCATCTTCATAAGTGAAACGTTGGGTTTTGTTAAGATTGGCACTAAATAAAACCTTTCATTTACCTGACGCTATTATGTCACGGTCAGGCAGCAGGAAATCTTTCACAGAACTAAACTCAGTGCCGCCTCGCAGCAACAGTGCAAGTCCGCCTGGGTTCTGCCCTTAGCTTGCTTTTCACAAACACGTTTCCACGTGCATCTGACGCATCCGAAACCAGAATCAGAGAGGACGCACTTGTTGGTCAGTGCCATTCACTGCCTACGATTTTCAGCGCCTTACAGATTAATTTCCTGTGGCGGAAGGTTCTTTAGCCTCACCAAAATAAAAAGCGAAATAAACCAAGGACAGACGAGAGGTTGCTTGATCTTCTTATTTTTCACGAGTGGGTAGCTCGTCTCCTTTGCTAAATCTTACTTTGTGTTTCTTTCTGAGAGGCCCATAGAACTCTCGGCTGCAATGTCACAGTTTTGGAGAGTGATCCATGGATAACTTCCCCTCCCCCTAAAAATGGAGGCTGCCCATGGACGCAATTGCTGTCTGTATCGGGAAGGTGTTTTAATGACCAGAACTCTAATGATTACTACTGAAACACTAATTGATATCGCTACTGTGGCATAGAATTTAAAAAAAAAAAAAATTGTGTATGGGGCACCTGGGTGGCTCAGTCCGTTAAGCATCCGACTTGCGCTCAGGGTATGTGATCTCAGGGTATGTGAGTTCAAGCCCCGCCTCGGGCTCTGTGCTGACAGCTCAGGGCCTGGAGCCTGCTTCTGATTCCGTGTCGCCCCCTCTCTCTGCCCCTCCCCTGCTCGCTCTCTGTCTCTGTCTCTGTCTCTCTCTCTCAAAAATAAATAAACAATTTTTTTTTTTAATTGTGGTAGGCACAAAACTTCAGGGAGGATTTTACATATACTTGCCATTTGCTTCGTAGGACAGAAGCCGTCACAATCAATTGTTTATTAGTTTTAATCAGACGTTTCTTATTCAGCTAATATTTGTATTGCTATTCCTTATGGGCTGTCATATGAGAGCATATGTTAACATGTGTAAAGCCATAAGGATATAAATATAAATAATTTACATCTGGCTAGTGTAGTTCCTCCCCGCCCCCCTTTGCCCTGCAGCTTCCAAGAATGTGAGAAAAACAGAAATGGATTGGCCTGCCCATTTCAAAACACCATTTTATGTTTTGCTCATAGACATGAGAAGAAAAGCCAACTTTCATTCCGGAAGCATGTGTTATATGTTTATTTTGCTTTACTGGGGCCGGGCAGATACTGGCAAGAGGAGGCTTCTCTGGGAATGGCCCCTGAGGTCTGCAAACTTCTGTGCAGATAGAGCCTCGATCCGACATCAAATCGCTTCTTGGGCTTCTAACAGCTGGGTGGGAAATGCCATGGCTTGTGACTTAGGATCACGCTTCGAAGGAGACTTAAAAAAAAAATTGTAGAAATTTCCAAGTTTTTGGCCTTTCTCCTACAGATTAAAACTAAGGTCCCCTCGATTCTCTGACCCTGGTGGTAGGTCCCTGGTGATTTGTGTGTGTCCTTTCCAAAGGAACAGGTTTGGTGCTTTATATTTCTGTTCAGACAAATCATTTAATTTTCAATAATGTGAGTGTGGGCTCAATTACGTGACAGATGATCACGTGTAATTAGCTAGCTGTAAAGTGGATTACGTAAAGAATTGGTTTGGAAGCTCTTCTGTGGTAAATGCTACTTTTTAGGTAGGCTTTCACTGTAAAGAAGAACCTGTGGATTACCAAGGAGTACCTAGATTTGGCTTTGCTCTTCGCAGCTCACTTTCTGTCAGGTGGGTGTACTCCTTCTCTGTGCTTGCCAAAGGCCAAGTTCTGTGGGGCCAATGGAAACTTGGCTTTATGAGGAAGCTGTGTCCCCAGACTGCATGCAGATTTACACCCTAGCGTATATGTGAAGAACCCCCATCTCCATTTTCCAAGCTCTTTATCTCAAACGTGTTTTTTGCTACTGTTTAAAGCACTCTGATTCTTATTTAAGGTAAGGTAGGTCCTGGGTCTGATAATCTTTTGATTATTTCTAGCCATAAGATCTGTGATTCATAATGTCTCATGGAAGTCATTCTCAATCTCTCTCTCTCTCTCCCGCCCCCCCCCCCCCCGACACAGTGCTTTATTTTCAACATGAGAATAGCAAAAATGATACCAATTGGAGCTATTACAGGTTTTATCTCTTGTTAGCAGGGAGCTCAATCTTTCCTAGTAGGGGAAAGCTACACACAAAACAAATGCATTTTCTGAAAGCCTTGGTTATGTTGGCATCTAACAGTATCAGCCAGGCCCTGCCTGAGTAAACTGACCAAGTATTTGACTAGCCAAACCAGTCATTTCAACGACGGATCAATGGGAGAGATTTGTGTAGAGAATACCTTGGACTCCTCAGGAGAAATCTATTTTGAGAACTTCCCTTTTGTCATCTTGCCTCACAGAAACTTGGTATATCCTGGTGAGCCATCTAGTCTGTGTGCAGCCATTGCCTTTTAAGCATTCATATCATAGGTAACTTCTGGATCTCTTTGGCTTTTTTTGCTTTAGGATAGTATAGGATTTTGTTTGTGGAAGGAAGCATGCATAGACCCCAGTGGGATCTACTTTTTTTTTTTCTTTTTCTCTTTCTGCCCTTAGAGGATTTTGCCCTCCCTCTCTCCAGACCTCTACACGGCCCACTCCTTCCCTTCAATCCTTCCACAGTATCCTTCTAACCTCACTCTTAGCTCTCTGAATAAAAAAATCGATAAAACTATTAACGCCATTTGGAACTTTTTAAAAAGGAGAAATAATATTTTAATTACTACTGACATGCCAGTTTGAAGCCCATATCCTCCTTTATGACAGTTCAGTTTAGAAACTACATTGCTTCATTTCAGTAACTTTATTACCATTTGGCTCAGAGATTGCTATTTCGCCTTGGCCACAGATTTCATCAGTTGCCAGGTTCACCTTTGTCCACACTATACTTGTGAAATGACCCCGTCCGTTAGTGCTTGTCAATAGTAAATTGCTATATTCGGCGCCTAGAAACACCAAATGACTACAACTCTTTGTTGAATGATTGAGTTTGTACTTAATTTTTAAAAATTAAAACTTAATCGGAATGGTCTTAGTTACCACTTACTACTGGTTAATCAAGGCACTGGTTGGGGTCGGCTACCACCGATATTCTTATTGGTAGTGGGAACATTGAGCGCAGCGTAGTATGTGGGTGTCTGTGTGACGAGTGTGTTTTCTTCGTCGCCACCCCCCTCTAATTGTTAATTTTCTGACTGTTCGGTCAAAATAATTATGTGTAAAGTGGTCAAATTCCAGTCGCTCTGATGACATCATATTAATTTTCTTTTTGAAAAATTCCCAATGACTCAGTTGTGTCTTCACAGAAAGTTCTTTTTAAATGGTGAAAAATTTGTGCTACTGTACTTGTAAATAGGATTCAATATCTTTTCTTATAAGAATTATTAAAAGAATCTTAAAAATGATTTTCCTTTTAAACAGATGATTAAAATAGTGTATTTGGGAGTATGTAGGAGTTTATGATTATATCAAGACTAGATACATCTCTGTTAAATATGTGATTTCTTACTTATAAATGTGTACTTTTCTTCACTGTAAAATTTCCATGAAAAGAAAAAATGTCTACTGCTCATCTCTCTCTCTCTCTCTCTCTCTTTTTTTTTCAGATAGTTTGGTTCTTTCATCTCCATAGCAAAGCTTTTGCCATAAATAGGTCATTGTTAAATTTCCTGAAAATTAAGGTAAAATAAAAGGCCAGTATACTCAGGAGTCTCATTTTTACGAAATTTATAATAATGGTACAATATCACTTATTTTCCAAATGTTGTTTGGCATGTACTTAGTTGTGGCTGAATAATCCCACAAAGATTATTTTAATCTACTACAAATACTTAAATTCCAAATTCTATCTTTTCTGGGTTTTTAATCTTCTTTGTTTTTTTTTTTTTTTTTTGTCTCTGTATCTTTGAAATAACCTGATATCAGAGAGAGTATCCCTACTAAAATACAGTGAGGCTTTAGATGGTTGAAGAGAGCACTTCTGACAGATAAACATGGTAAGCCGGTTGTTTTCATAATATTCTGAATGTCCCAAAAGAAAAATGATTGAAATTTTAATCCTAAATAAAAATTAAGAATACATAATTATTATAGTACTCATACAATCTAACTGATGTTAAGCAGTGAAGATAAGAAAGAAACATTAAGATTTCTTCTTTCAAATACAACTAACTGATTACCATTGCTATGACATTTAGGAATATGAATGTTTTCATCAGTTTGTTTATACCTTTGGGTATATTTATATACCTATAGATTTGTTTTAAATGAGATTATTGTTCTAAGGAAAAAAGCTTAATAAAAACCTGTTTGAAAATACAATTTTGTCAGAATTTCAGCCAACAAAACTTTCCTCTGTGATGTGCAATAACTGCTCTTTCAACCTTGTTCTATCTCAAAGACTGTGATTTCTAGGTTGTATGTAGCTCGGAACAGAATTCTATCAAATAAAAATCCTATGCAATCTGGAACGCCTGGGTGGCTCAGTCGGTTAAGTGTCCGACTTTCGCTCAGGTCATGATCTCACGGTTCGTGGGTTTGAACCCCACGTCGGGCTCTGTGCTGACCGCTCAGAGCCTAGACCCTGCTTCGGATTCTGTGTCTTCTTCTCCCTCTGCCCCTCCCCTGCTCGCGCTCCATCTCACTCTGTCTCTCAAAAATAAATACATGTAAAAAAACATTTTTTTTCAATTGTATGCAATCTAAATGCGATTTTTAGGGGTGACATGCAGAAAGTATTGTGAATTCTGTATTTTAAATAGTATGTTGTAGATTCACCTTACAAAAAGGAAAATTAGAATAGTCTAAACCTGAAATAAATATAAACATTTTCACCTGTTTGAATCATCACATTTAGGTTTGTTTTGCTAGATGGCATTGGAATTTCCCAATAAGGCGAACAGAGACATTTAATACATAATATTTGAATAGGTTGTTTGCACCTATTAATAAGTGTCCCAGTTTAAATAAATCTATTAAGGCACCACCTTTACATCCTTGGTTTTACCTAGTCAAATGCGTGGGGCAAAGGTTCAAGGTATTTCTTTTTATGTACATAATCAGTAACTGCTCTTAATCAAAATCACGTTCTTTAAAAAAGAACTCATTCAAAAATAATAATGGGTGGGAGTCATCAACATGAACAACTAGATGAATTGTGGGTTCAAATTTACTGGTAGATAAGTTAAACATTAGAGCCATGAAGTGTAAAGTTTGTGTAGCATTTAACAAGCCTTGGAAGAGCATTAAAAGTAACTTACGTGTAATATGCAATACTAATAGAGCTTCACAGAGCCCCAGAGGAAGCTGCAAATATAACTCAGGATGCTTCAGGCTGTGTGAGATGTTGAGATTATGTTCCATGAAGACCAAAAGAAGGTTTCAACAAGGTTTTCCTGCAACCATGTAAATTCTCCAGATGAGGAGAAATGGAAATATATTTAAAATTCCAGCAGCTTAAAAATGCACACATTTATAAGTGTGATGAAAATAGATTTCAAGTTTTTATTTTCTCTGTGGTGGTTGGCATATCTTAAATGGATTTTATGTTAAACCAGTTATGTTAAAAACCAAACATGTACAGAGTGCCCCTATCTTGTCACTGTGTTAATGGGAAAAAAAAGTTGAAGAGATAAAGAAGAGAAAAAGAAAACCATTATAATAAAGGATTTTGAGTGCTGCTTGAGAACTGTGCAGAGCAGTGTTGCATTACATTTTTTTTTAGGATTGGCCAAAAAAAATATAGTTTATATGGTGCTCTTTTTTTTTCAAAAGTGCCCCATATGCCCCCCCCCCCCCAATGGAATATAATTAAAGCTTTAAGTATTGAGTTTATGCCATTTACTGGTAGTTAGGGAGGTCAAAACACAAGCTGTCTGGATCTCAGTGTTTTCATCTTAAAATGGATGACTTCCATTGGAAGATTTCTAAATTCTCTTCAGGTCTAAAACAGCTCTAAGTTCCATTTGAAAAATTTTAAGAACATGGAAACTGATTGTCCCACTCAATTTTTCCGGTGGATAACAGCTGTGCAACAGAAAGTGTTGAACAGTATGTTATTTCTGAGCCTCTAGGAGAGTGGTTCCCACACTGTGGGCAGCAGACCTCTGAGGAATCTTGGACTTATTGCAAAGGTTTCTCAAATTCACATGTGCACCAAACTTCTGTTTATCACACATATGTTCCACAGGTTTTGGGGATATGTGTGGTGTCTCTTGTGATTAGAATAAAACCATAAATCTGTTTAGAAGCATCACAAAGGTGTCACAGAATTCACTGTAGTTCTTAGTCATGTTTTTTTTTTTCATCAATGGATGTGGAAAATAAAATTGAGATCTTGAATCTGGGAAGGTTTTTTTTTTTTTTTTTTTAATGTTAAAAAGGGTGGAGACCAGTAATCAGAGATGAATGTGTACTCACTGGGAGTACATTAATTGCATATAATGTAAACTATTAAGCATTGCCTTGGAAATTGTGCCATTAATATTTTTCCAAGGGCTTTGGAATATTTTAGTCCATTTGAACACCCAGTTGGGGTTATGGCTCCATTTCCTGTCAGAGTACTTGATATATTCCATTAGCTTACTGTTAGTAGTTGTCTTATAAACTCCTCCTAATGGTGAATAATGACCATCATTTGTTGAGCGTTTACTAGGCACTGTGTATGTGTGTGTGTGTGTGTGTGTGTGTGTGTGTGTGTCTACAGTGTGTGGAATAATTTTCCCCATTTCATAGATTAAGACATGAAGGCAGAAAGATTTTAGGTGTCTTGCTCAACTCCTCATAGCCATTGGCAGAGATAGGAATCAAAACTGGCCTGTGTGGCATCCAAACCCACACAGTGTCTGTGGAATAAATCAATTTCAGACTTAGCTTAATGGTACGTGCAGGGCCCGCAAGAAAATGCCTGACAGTACAGTCCACGTTCTGAAACCCACATGTTACCATTATGACAGAATTGCCTTTTTGTGCCTCAGTTTACCCAAATTTAAAGTAGAGATCCATTTTATCATTTAATTTTACTTTTCTTGCCAGGATAATGTACGAATTAGTTAATGCTTATAAAGAAGTGATTTGATGAGGGGAAAGCTCTATCTAAATGCTAAGTATTATTTATTATTCATGTAAGCATATTACTGTACCCTTCAATCACCTTTTTTTGGATGTTTCAAATGGGCAATTACTGTCTCTTTGTGTAAGGCTTTTAAAATTTTTAATTTAAATTAAAAGTTAATCTAATTTAGGAAAACTGCCAGCTGGAAAGGAACACAGATTTTTTTTTTCTTCCTTTCCAAACAAAACAGCAATTCAGAATAGACTCCCTTTTAATATAGTAATGTGGGCAGGCTTTCCTGGGCTACTGGTATTAGGAAGGAGGGCTAATTAGTAATGGCTGCTTTGTAATGCTGGTAATCTATGTGTTAGGATTAGTGCTGATAATGGATCTGATTAGGTGGAATTAACTGATATTTAGAAGGATGGAGATTCCTTTGTTTATGAAATCTCCAGTTTGGGGGTACAATGTATAGCTGAAGTGGCTGAATCCTTGAAATCTAGTTAATGTAGCTTTTCCACAATACAGTGCCTGAATATGGCTAGGGTCGGCAAGCAACGAGGGTCATTTGAGCTCAAGAAAACCTGTACTTTCCAAGACCTTACTGAGGGGCCCTACAAATAGTGAAAATCAGAGTTCAAAGATCAGAAATGTCAAGTATGCTTTAAAAGGGAAAGACGCATTTACCTGAGCTCTTCAGTTAATATCTAGCAATCCTTGATGGGAAAATCCTTCTATAACTCTCTTTTCCCATGCCTGTTGACTCAAAAGTAACTGGTTTTCATTTAAAGATAGAAAGTGAGAAACGTATCATTAAAAAACCAAAACGCTGCCTCCTTCACCCCCCCAAATTTGCATATTCAACTTTCCTTTTAAAATAGCCCACTTTAAATATTCCCGAGCACTATTAAATTTTAAGGAAGTATGCTTAGAAATCACATTATTCAGTCACACAGCTTCAGTCGCCCAGCAGTATCATTAAATCCTCTGGAGTGATTCCAGTCCCATAAAAATTAGGGACCCCTTTACATTGTTTCCATATTCAAATGGAAATCTTTTTGCAAGTTAGTAATTAAAGTATTTAACCTCTCTCTCCCTCCATTTATTAGAAAACTCTTTTTTCTTTATTTTTTCAATTACGAAAAACTGCTAAAGCCAATCAAGCATTTATTTTGATAAACCGCTTGTAACAGTCTCAGCTAAATTCTGCAAATACAAAAAAAAGCTAAATAATCACCCTGAGCAGATTTTGCGGAGACCTTGCTCAACCTGTTCAGGGATAATTATGCCGAGCTTTTAGTATGGGGCAAAGGAAAACATAAAATTAAGGCATGAAAGAAAGTCTACCTATTTTGAGAAAATACTGGGATAATTGGTACTCTTTTTATTACCATTTTATTATAGAAAGATATTGTCTTGCAATGAAATATAGGTTTATAGCAATGAAATAGTACTATGAGGGGTTGAGAGAATTTCTGTTAGATGGATTGATTTAAAATGTAATAAAAATAGCAAATTGCTAAATAGTGAAATGCTAAATAGTCAAATTAGAGTTCATTATTTAAATGACTTTTTTTTTTCTTTTTAATCATATGATGTTCATAATTGCTTTGTTTCTGACAAGTACATTACAGGGGACTTTCTTTCTTTCTTTCTTTCTTTCTTTCTTTCTTTCTTTCTTTCTTTCTCCCTTTCCCTTCTTTTCTTTCTTTCTTTTTCTTTTTTTCCTTTCAAAGTAGCCTTTGGTTTGGAGCTACATCCATTTCTTTGAGAAAATGGAAACATCAGGGATGATACCAGAATAGGCAAGGGCCTAGAAGGAGAAAGCAGTAGACAGATTCACAGTGTTATAAATGGTGGTGATGCGAAATGTGACCCTGATAATAGTTATGTGGTACTTTGGAAATTTACCTCTTTTACAGACCTTGTCCTTTTGTATATGAAGGTGACGCTGAAGGGTATGTCTAAACAGAATGATGTGTGATCTGTGGCTCTTTAGATATCGATTATCAGGGGTATATCCCAGTCTAGTAGAATCTGAAGCTTACACAACATGGGCTCCTGTTTTACGAGTAATAGCACCCGATTGCAAATACAGAACTAGGTATGGGGGTTGGGAGGGCCAGTGCTAGTGAGGACCCCTGAAATTTCAGTCTCGTTAGGCCCCGAGGTAGGTCTGCCTCTGCTGATTACATATGTGGTAACAGAATGGGTATTCGAAGGCTTCGTTTTGATCAGATTTGTTAGATTTGTATTGGTAGATATGGCTGAGAGGACAGGATTGGTTCTATTTTTAGAAATAATAATTACTAATACTAATAATTACTGCTCTCTGTTCCTGGCACTAATGTTAAATATATTGGGATTGGGTTGAAGTTACCCAACTTGAATGACTCAGTCCCAACAATTAAAATGTTTATACCTCTGTTGTAGACCGTTCTTAGACCTGAATGTACTAACATCCTTGACTAAATACTGAATTGTATAGAATTCACATTAAAGAAGTCACATAGGAAAAGAGAGACCAGAGTTGGCTAAAATTGTTGGAAATATTAATAAAAATGTGGACATGAGTAACAATAATTAAAACAGAAACATGTTGGCCTATTCTAGTGGGACACGGAAAGTACCAATAAAGAAGGTCTCTCTCATCTGGCTGCCTTCACTTCCTCAGCGTCACAGACTCAAAGGGACCTAGGTCCGCATGCAACTTCTCAGTCTGCTGGGAGCCCATGGACTGAAGCTTCTAGTATCTAGAGTGGCTTTTCCTGTGGTGCTTTGTTTCCAGGGAATCATCATCAAGTGCTCCTGATTTGTCAGTATTTTTACAGCCTTAGCATCTGTTGGACGAGGCATTCATCTTGGGTAGTTGTTTTGTGTGTGTGTGCTCTCTTGTGTCTAGATTATGCTTTGAATCAGCATTTATTTATTGAGTAACTGTACAGGATACAAATTATGTTAAAGACGATAATAATACCATCTTACCTTTGGGTAGCTGTTTGCAATTTATAAAATACTTTGGCATCCATTAACTTCCTTACTTCTCAGAATTCTAAGAGGTAAGCAGAGTAAATGCCATAATTCACATTTCGCAAAAGACAAAACTGAGGTCAGGGGACTTGCGCTTTGGGTCTTAATTTCAGAACTGGTGGAGGAGGACTTGAGCCCTGAGATACTGACTCAGTAGAGATCTTTTTTAACCATCGCGCAAAGCTTGCAGTTTATTGGAGAGATAAGAAATGTGAAAACAAACAAAAAATACCAAAACACTCAAGTGCATATATGTATCTATATATAGATAAATAATTCCCCTAGTATAAGAAAGTATTAAGAAAGTGTCTAAATAAAGCACGCAATGAAGAGTTGTGAATCCAGTGTTTCACAAATAGGAATTAGCAGTTATGCTGTGTGTGTGTGTGTGTGTGTGTGTGTGTGTACTGACAGAGCATGTGGAGAATGCAGGGTATTGTATTAGAGCACCCTATTAATTGATGGTTGTGACTGTATGTTGTTTGGGGCCATGCCTCAGTGAGAAGACAGAGCAATCAGAGGAAAAACCATCCACGGTTTGAGATACTCGACACTTCTCTGCTTTTGCAAAGTGCGATCCCGGACTCAGAAGCATTTCTTATTCTCAAATGGAACATCTTCACAGACCGCGCTGTTCCACTACCGTCTTCCTTCCAATTGCCTCCATTGCTTGTAACCTTGACTGAACCCTTCCCTTTCTGTGTTCTCTATAAATCTGCTAGTCACCACTCCCACAATATAGCCTATTTATGACATTGCTGCAACCTAGTCTCTGAATTCTGGATTTCATCTTCTCTCATCTGGGCTGATGTGTTCTGAAACTAGAGCTTCCAGAGCCTTCTGAGTTCTCACCGTGGCCACTCTGCCACAAACTCCGCTTCTTGTTATCCCATTAAAGTATATTTCAGAGCCCTGCCCTGGTGTTCGCCTTCCTCCCTTCTCTTCCTCACGTGAAACTGCTCAAAGACCTCATTATTCATATGCTTCCAAATCGGTAACTTTAACAGCATTCCAAATGATCTGAACAGCCTCCCGTTTTTGTCAGATAGGAAGGTCTGCCTCCCTTATGTGGGGAATTTTGTGGAATTATTTCTTTAATTTATGTTGTTTCAACAAAACAAAACAAAACAAAACAAAACAATAACAACAGCAGCAAACCCAAAAAGGGTTCCTGCAGCTTTACCATTCACAACACTATCAGCTGCTTACTAGACACATGTCTATTACAAAATGAGGCTTTTGTATAAGGAATTGTGGATTCTTCACGCTTTAGAATCCCATTTCAAACCCTTAAGGTCTGGTTTTAAAGTCCCCATAGCCCACATTGAGCCCAGCGTCTTGGATTCTTTTTTTTTTTTCTTCTATAATTTGTATTGTCTCTCTTTTCCCCCTACAATTTCATACAACGGGTAACACCTGAAAATAGCATGTTCCTAAGAGTAGGTCAACTCATCTTCTATGCTTGAAAATCTAGTATACTGAAACCAACTTTTCAGTAGATGACAGCATGGTTATAATACAAACAGCTCATTCATTGCATAAAAGACTTTTTTTTTCTTACACTCTCTTGAATATCAACTATCTTTACTACACTAAACTGATCTGATTTACAAAAACCAAAAAACAAAAACAATCATGCACAGTTATTTGGAATCCCAGGCTCTGTTGAAGTTCCTTTCTTAAGCTAATTCTACTTGAATCTTAATTTTCTCCTTGACTGGGATTTTCTTAACCCCAGTTCTCAGGGAAGATGTAGCTTCTTTCGTTCATTGTTTTGCTTTAGTTTTAAAATGTCCTGTGTGTTATCTGTCCTATATGTTAACTGTCCTATATGTTAAACAACATAAATTACATTTATGTGAACTCATAATGACTCCAATACATTCCGATTTGAAAAGACACTAATCTAAAATCATATTCTTTTGTTTGGCTGACAGTTTTTTGACGTTTGGGTCGTAGACTTCTAAAGGAGAATTGGATAGCAGTGTGGTTCTGAATGTGTATATATAGTTGGCATGTCATTTTTTTTTCCAAAAAAAAAAAAAAATCACCGCAAAATGGTATCTTGGTGTCTGTGGTTTTTAAAAGCCACCATTGGTTTTTCAAAGTTCATTGTGATTTCATAAAGCTGAAACTATCTGACAAAGCCATGCCTTCACACCTGCCCTGTCCTGTCCTAACAACTAACTTCTCTCTTGATTTGAGAACTAACTTCTCTCTTGATTTGCGCCTTGTGAAATTAGTGTTCACAAAACTCTTTAATTTAGAGAGATCCCATTGCATCACTGCTGTTAAATTCTTTGTAGATGGTGCTTTAGCTCATTTATTCCTGAAGGGTCTTTGTGGCAAGTTTAGGTACATTCCTCCCAGAGGCGGTGGATGGACGGTCTGACCTCTGGAGCGCTTTCTCCTCCCTAGGGCTTGAGTGAGACTCTCCATTACTTTGTCAACATCAGACTGCCTCCACTACAGAGACAAAAAGGAACCAAATTTCCTTCGGTGCATTTACTTCTTCTCTGACAAAGCAGAGAAGGAGACTTACGTCCAAGCCTCCTTCTTTAAAAGTATCCTTCATGCGGACAGGAGCGTAAAATAGCTAACATTATTTTAACTCCACAGAGCTGGCAGGCATGATCCAAATGTTTGTTTGCAAGTGACTCAAAGATAGAATACAGGATCCTACAGAAATAATAGGTTGCACTGTGCTTAGGGTTCCTGTCCAGTCCACCAAAGTTTTGCCTGTTTACGTGGATTCTGGTACTTTACATCTGTCATGAATTATGTGTATTCACATTAGTTTCAAATTAGCAATTAGCAAGCAGGGAGTGTGGCCTCCTTCCTAGAGCACTCTGTAGCTCGGGTGACAGGAGGGGAGACTCTCACTTGCTCTGTCCTTGGTTGGGGGGGCCCTGGAAATAAGACCTGCATTGTCTCAGCTTCCAGGCCTCCCTCTCCTGGGGCAGGGGATTCTGAAAGAGGAGTCGGGAGACTGGGAGCAGCGCCAGTGAGGGGGATTTGGATAAGCCGCCTGGAGGAGGAGGAGGAGGAGGAGGAGGAGGAGGAGGAGGGCGGGAGGTAATGAGCGCAGGCTGCCTATGCCTTCTATCTTTCTTCTTTCCCCAGTTTGCCATCCTCTCCCAATCCCATTCTCTCTCAATAATTTGTTGAAAAGGTTTGGGATGGGCTGTTAGAGGACCTCCCAGGGAAGATGGGGAGAGGGCAAGAATAACATTAATCCTAACCAAAACCCCTATATGTTGGGGGAATGAACAGATCCCTTTTATAGAACTTGAAAATGAGCCTCCAGGAGGTTAAATAAGCTGCTTACAGTTTCACAGCTAGTAAAGGGTGAGGCAGGATTCAAAAGCATGTCTTTCTCATTCCAGAGCTTATGCTCTCTCAGGCATCCTACACGGTGTTACACAATGAGCAGGAAGGGAGTGCCCTCTTCCCCCCATGTCCCTTTCTTTTTATCTTTTCTAAAGAAGGTGGTCCGGAAATGGAAGTAACAGGGAGGATGGAGAGACTGTGGCGAGGGATAAGGAAAAATAAGAGTCAATAACAACAACAACAGCAGCGACAACAAACCTCCGCCCTGTGAGGCTCAGCGGTTATTGTTATCTCCATTTTATACGGGGAACACGAAGGAAGGCTCTGGGGAAAGGAACTTGCCCAAGAGCTCTAATCTTCCGATTAGCGTTTAGTGGAATCCTGTCCCACACCCAGCACTGAGGTCGCAAAGCTGGCGTTCTAGTGCTGCCCTTTCACTACCCTTTCCTTGTCCCCTCACTTCTGCCAGCCCAGTCGGAAGGTGACTGGGAGCAGGTGGGGGGAGGTCCAGTGCTCACGAAGAATGTTGGGTGTTCATGTCTTAGGGAGAAGACAGCTTGCTTTCCTTCCTGCCTGTTTAAACTTTCCATCTTCTTTCCCTCCTGCTAAAACTCAGTCATCCTAACTTCCCTCTGAGAAAACCCTAGTGGCTTGTCTCGAGGGGGGGGGGGAGGGGGGGAGGCCAGCTGGCACTGGGGGCTCTTTGTGGGTGAGAAATATGTATGTGGTGGGGGAGGCGGGGGCTGGCCCATTACTAGTCATTTTAATATTTTTGAGATCCAAGCCTAAACAGAAATGGAATCACTCTGCTGTGAATAGGAAGGACCTAGATGGATGAGGATAATTAGGATGATGGGATTATAAAGTAACGGGGCCAGTTGCCCCCATGCTTTGCAAAATCCAGCTGATTCTTTAATAAGTACATCTCATGGGGCGAGGCAAACGGACTAAGGAAGATCGCATCCAGTGACATGGGCATTAGATATGAACACGCAAACCAAGAGATCTTAAATGGCTTTATGTTTGCGTCTCACAGTTAAGACTGAGGATGCTCAAAGAAATCCTTACCCTTTTCTGATTCTAAGTTGAATGAATACAAACTCTTGCGATACTATTTATCTGGAGTTCACTCCACTGCCTGGCTGTCAGTAACAACCTTAAGTATTTCCGGGCTCGTACCATGCTCTTTAAGTTGATCAAAGGTCAGAGAGGTTTTATCCGTGTGCTCATTCCTTTTCACCATTTGTACCTGATGTGCGCCCAGTGCTGTGCTGGAAGCGTTTGGTAAATCGTTTCCCTGCTCAAACCTGGACAGGTTTGTCGGGGACACAGACACGTAAATAATCATGGCAGTCAGGGTGCAAAATGTGCCTAGGGCTGTATCAGGACAAGCATAGGTTTGAACTGGAGCCCTAAAGTTGGATACAGATTCCATGATTTACCTTGCTTCTTGGAGAATTCTCTCAGTCCTCTGTCTTTAGTTCTTGATCTCCAAAATGAGGACACTAATAGTTTCTCACAGGGTTATTAGATGAGGTAAATGGCACAGTGTATGTGAACACTCCGGGCACTTGATCTGGCACACTTTAGATGCTCAATAAACTGTCGAATCTCAGCAAAGTGCTCTGGGAGCAGGAAAGAGGAGACAAATGACCACTTGTATAATTTGAACGATACTTCGGCAAGAAAGTGACATTAAAGGTGTGTCTTACGTGGTGAGAAATTGCCAAGAGGGAAAGGAAGTAGAAAAAAAGGAGAGAATAAGCCATTTCCTTACTCTCTAGTCTGTTTCAAGGGTAACCAGGAAAACATCTCCCCAGATTTCATAATGTTTTGTTGAAATACTACATTATGGTATACCGCTCAACATCTGTTCCTATTAAGAATTTGTCCCTACTGAGGAACTACTGTTACCATTAACCATCTTCTTCCTCGAACGGTTTCTTCTGGTATCTTCATTTGGCTCCTTCATCCAAGAAACATTGTTGATTAAGAATCTAAGATGTGCTCAGCATTATGCTGGGTGGGAAAAGGTCTCTATCCTTCAGGAAATTGTAAGTCTGTTGTATATACAGCAGACATGTGAACAAGTAAATTATAATACGAACTGGTAAATGCTATCATAATGGGGACCTTCCCTGCTTGTTTGCCTGGGATGGTCAGAGTTTATACCTGTGGTCTTGGAATGATTACTAATAGTCCCCATTCGTTCTTAAATGTGTCCTAGTTGAACAACAGATTTTATGATCATGTGATATAAAACGTGTGCGTACAAGATATTTTGTGTGTGCCTTGATGTGTGACAAACTAAAATTCAAGATGGTTTTCTTAGAAAAGGTGAGTTTTGAGCTATAGTAAGATGCTAAGGCCGTTGTTAGCCAGAGAAGGTAGGCGGAAGGAAAAGGATGCACATTTTACAGAAGCTAGAGATGGAGAAGGGCATTAGGTATTCAAGAGACTATGGCAAAGGAAAAGCCCCTCATGGCTGGACCGCTGCTGGGTGTGGGATTACATAGTGGGAAAAATATTTTAGGAGGGCAGAAGAGAATGAAAGCAGATTTTAATGATTTAAGGAATGAATGAAAGCCGAGGAAGTCAAGATGTTAAATATAGACACCTTTTAAGGAATTTGGCCGCGAAGGGAAAGGGTGGTAGTCTGTGATGAAGGAAGATGGAACTAAGGATGTAGTTTGAGATGAAGGAAGACAGAATTTGGATATTCTTAAAATTGGTGGTGAAAATCAGAAGAGAAGGGGCGGGGAGCAAAGCACGAAAGAAGAGCTGGTAAGTGAGCATGAGATCCCAAGGGAGATGGGAAAAATTCAACCCGGTGCCCAAGAGAAAGGGTTAGCCTCTAAAACAGGAGAGCTAGGAGGTAAGGGAGATAATCGAGTTGTGGGAGTATCTAGTCTCACGTTTCTTTTATTTGGTGAAGGAGTAAAACGATTGAGCACAGCAGCTAAAGGGGATGACTTATGGTTTTGCTCTCAGTGTAGACAATGGCCATGCAATCTTGGCCAAGTGATTTTACTTTTCTGGACCTCAGTTTCTTCAAGTCTAAAGTGAGGGGTTTACATTGACACTTATGTTTCTATTTAGTTCTGGTTGTGCATTTTATCAAAACGTTATGGGGCACCTGGGTGGCTCAGTTGGTTAAGCATCCGACTTCGGCTCAGGTCATGATCTCACGGGTCGTGAGTTCAAGCCCCATGTCAGGCTCTGGGCTGACAGCTCAGAGCCTGGAGCCTGCTTTGGATTCTGTGTCTCCCTCTCTCTCTGCTCCTCCCATGCTCATTCTCTCTCTCTGTCTCTCTCTCTCTCTTAAGAATAAACATTAAAAAAAAAAAAAACGTTATGAGGGGCTAAGCCGCTTTATTTGCCTGTCCTTCATGCCTCTCCATTCTGCAGAAGAGAGGCTTCTGTGGTCACGAAAGTTTGCGTTACAGTTAAACAGCTTCTTTACATTAGGCCCTTTGAGAACCTCTAGAATGCTAATGTCATTAACAATCTTGAAGTGGGGGTTCAAATATGCAACGCTCCCTAAACTGATTTAAATAAATAATCTAGTGTTCCCTGGAACATACTATGGGAAACATTTATCTAAGCATTTATTCTCCTATGGAGTTTATAAAAAATTTTATCCCACGTTAGCAGGGGCTGACCGCTTAATGGCTGTTGTCTCTAGTGAGCATGGATGTATGCTTGGAAATGATGTATTTCCTTCCAATATCAGAAGAAGAAGGGAAAAACTCCTGGGCTTACAGAATATTAACAGAAATAAAACATGCAGCCCTGTCTACGCATCATTGCTTTGAGATGGTGGCAGAGAGCTCCCATACCCTCCAGCTCTTCCCTTGGATAAGCTGAAGAGAGAGCCGTATAAGCTTATGAAGCTTTTATAAGGAAGGCCAAGATGGCAGGTGCTGTGTTACCTGTATGATTTCAAAAGTTCCAAAACAGCTAAGGAGAGTAAATAGAGGGCAGTGTGCCTTGGTTTGTCTATATGGTAACTCACAATATCATCTAACATTTTTATTTCTTGTCACTTCAGATATATTGTAATATGATATTTGGTATATTGTTTAACATTTTTATTTCTTATCACTTCAGATATATTGTAATATGATATTTAGTATATTGTTTAAATAAGAAAGGCACTCCACTGGTCCCTCCCAGGGATAAAAAAAATGTATGTTTAAATTTTTTTTAATGTTTAAAAATTATTATTATTATTATTATTATTATTATTATTTTATTTTAAAGAAAGAGCAAGGGAGGAGCAGAGAGAAAGAGAATCTTAAGCAGGCATGGAGCCCAACGTGGGGCTTGATCTCACAACCCCGAGATAGTGGCCTGAGCCAAAATCAGGAGTCGGATGCTTAACCAACTGAGCCACTCAGGTGTCCTTAGTATGTTTCATTTTTAATAGTAATTCCCAGCATCTGTGTCTTCTTTTTCAATCCTCTTTTCTAAATGCAATGATTATTTCATATTTATTTTTTGTATTTGTAGGGTCTTTATTGACATAACCACTCTAATTTTGGTTGCTGTAGATTGTGCTCATCTTGAGCAAGTGGACTTCTTTCCAAATAACTAATAGTTTGTAAGACTTTGTAAAGTGCACATGCAGTTTTAACAGATATGTTGTTTTGTTGATTTATTCATCAGGTTTTTACTGAGCACCTACTGTGTGCTATGAGCGCTGTGTTCCATGCCAGAGAGAGAATGGGATGCAGTCACCGTCCTGCCTTTTCATGTTTTTATCCTTCTTTCTTGTGGTTCTTCCTCAGAATTCAACCTCTTCTGGTCTCTTTAGCCGTCCCTCACTCCACTGAACACAAACACAGACATACACACACACACACACACACACACACGAGCAGGCACCACTCTTGATTAGCTAAAGGGTCTGTGCCTGCTGTGGAATCTGCTTAGAGGCTGAGATAGTCGGTGGATTTGCTTTCACTTGGAAACTAGAGGCGTGGTTTCAGGTGGGTCGGGGCCAGTTCACAGAGCTCTGGTTCACTCTGCCCTGTTGGTTTGAGCCGCCTTTAGTTTCCTCAGGTTGAAAATGGCTCATAGGAAGATGCTAAAGCTGTAGTGAAAAGAAATACCAAGGGGCTTGGCGGCCTCTTTGTTGAACTGAAGCGTTTCACAGGGACCGCCTGTTGCCCACAGCTTCGGCGGAACGTTGCACACATCTGTGACTTCTTCTACTTTGTCTTCACAGATTCCTAAATTGTGTTTGCCTTCTTGTCTCCCTCACTCTCTCTGGTACAAAGGTCGTAGGTTTCATTTGATTACATTTTGGTTTTCTGTTAAACTAGGCTGGGTCACCTTGCTCCACAAAGCTATTTAGAATTTGCTCATTTGTTTTTTTTTTTTTTCTTTTTATCATGTCCACTGCTAAACGTTAATGCTCTCTCCTTTTATTTTCACAGACCAGATGTCAGAGGACACAACATTAATAGAAGTCTCTCTTCCCTATTATCTTTCAGGAATGGACCTTCAAACCTCTTTAGGAATTATAATCGTCAGTAGAAAGACATGTACAGTAGATTGACTTAAAAAACAAAACAAGGCAAAACTTGTTTTCCTAATTTTTTGCTTTGAATTTGGGCTTTTTCATGAACTAAAGAGGCATTGGGGTGCCTGGGTGGTTCAGTCAGTGGAGCGTCCCACTTTAGCTCAGGTCACGATCTCACTGCTCGTGGGTTTGAGCCCCACGTCAGGCTCTGTGCTGACAGCTCAGAGCCTGGGGCCTGCTTCAGATTCTGTGTCTCCCTGTCTCCCTGTCTCTCTCTCTGTATCAAAAATGAACACTAAAAAAACTTTTTAAAGAAAAAAAGAGGCATCATTAACCTCCTTGCTGTGCATAAACAGATTATATTTTAAGCATATGAGGTGCTTCTAGCTTCTTAGAAAAAAACGTACTGATGTCACATTGCTGTGTATTTTTGAGCTCGTCTCTAACACAATACTTAAGAGCATAGCTATAAATAAGTTTACCTTATGAAAGTCATCACTGTCTCCTCCTGGTACTTCCAATTAATCTCCTGGATGTGTCTAGAAAGACCAGCCCTATGCCTGCTTTGCTCCTTATTGAATCATATTCTCACGTGATCATTTTTTATCTGAACAAGTAACTGACATTGTACAATCTTTCTGTTCAAAGGTAGTTAGATGTACATGCTTAAAAATTCAATTTTTATTTCTGATTCAAGAATTTTATCCTTCATAGCTTTTGGTGATAATGCAAAATGGAACGTTTTATTTTTGTGGAACGTAGCCTCATTTGCTAAGACAGTAAGGTTAGAAGAAGAGTCTTTTCCCTAGGTCTAACAAAACATGTTGAAGATGAATTTGATTGAATGTTTAAAATTTTTACAGAAGAGTTTGCTTCTGGGTCTTTACTCACTTCTTGGAGAGAACCCTTGAAACATTTAAAAGCATTTTGATGTGTCTTTTGCTTGGACAGAACGTTCTGTTCTCTATTGTAATCGCAAATTCCTCTGGCCCTGGCTGTGGTACACATTTCCCTCTTTCTTTATTCCACAACTCCTGCTTTGTTTTTGTGTGTTTTTAATTCTTAAAGGGATTTCAGTTCTTAAAAAGAGAGGGAGAGTTAATCGCTACTCACCTGTCTTAGTGTGGGTAACATGAAATCTTCGGTAACTGGATGAAATCTGGCTAGATTGAACAAGTGTGTGACCACTCATTAAAGACTGCCATGTGCCGTCGTACTGGTGTTGTTACTCTTGGATTAATGAATGGGCTGTAGTGTATTCTGGGCATACCAAAGTCACTGTTTAAAATAGGCCACATCATGTAGCAAAGTAAGAAAACGTCCATGCTTGTAAACCGGGGACAGCAAGCTCAGGGGCCTCCTAGGACCAGATTGGTTGGGAATGAGGGAAGGGGGACTGACAGCAAGATCATTCCTTCTTTGCACCAACAGTACTTTGGCGTTGACGTAAGGAAATGAAGGCACAGTCTTGCCAGATTCTTTTCTTCTCTTTTCCGGATATGCCAAGTACTCCATTTTTATGTAGATTACATTGGGCTTTTAAAAAATCATCAAGTAACTAATGAAAGATTTCACAAACACCGTAGGGTCTGCATCTTGGGCGTGTACTGCCAGCCTGTGACCTCTAAAAACCTCATCAGGTTTGAAATACAAATTTAGTGTTGTGTGAAAAACAATATGCATAGTATTCTTAATTATGTGGATAATGGTCAAAGATCTGTTTCCTTTGGGGGAAAAAAAAAAGCTTATTTTTGAGTCCCATGGTCCTGACTTGAAGCCAAAGACTGAAAGGCAATTTGGGTTGATAATTTACCCAAAAGCATGTTAAAAAATGTCAAGAGTTGGAAGTCAACTCCTAATATGTTCTAGTGAAATCTTCACTCTTCCTCAGTACTGAGTCTATATTTTAAAAATCATAAATTGGGGTAAGGCCTATTAAGAACCCCAAAGAATTTTAACTCTTGTCGCCTATTACAATAACTTCAACATGACAAAATTACATTTTTTGGTGTAAATCTGGCTTTGCAACATAAACTCTTTTCATTCTTCCTTCTTCAGAATGTAAATGTGTTCAAAACACTTGAACCACCCTCCAACCTTATTTCTCTAGATTAAGTAATTTGGACTTCTTTAATATTTCCACAAATCCTATTTTACTTTATGCACTTTAAATTATTTCTGTATTTTTTTTCTAGACAGAGCTGGTATTATTAATAATCGTACTAAATACCAAGGAATGCTACACCTGCTTTATTATACTTTATATATTTATATATACTTTATTTAGTGTATATACTATATATATATATATGTGTGTGTGTGTGTGTGTGTGTGTGTGTGTAGTTTATAGTATACTTATATATACTTTATTATACTTTATATATTTATCCAGATTAGGTACACTTTTTGAAAATGGTTCCACTCCAAATCAGGATTAATTTTTGGCTCTTTTCAAGCTCTTGCAGTTCCACTGTATTTTTTTTTCTTTCATAAATGTATAATCTTATCACTCCTTTATCTTACTTTAACATTTACGTCCACAATATAACCTTTTGTTTTGGATTCCAATTATGTCCATTCCTGAGTTAGCCATACCAGCTATCCCCGGTGTGATGTCATCTTTGAAATTCAGTGTCATGTGTCCTTTCTTTATTGAAGGCAGTTAGCTGGAGTGTTTAGGAAATACTGGCTTCATCCTTGGGGAACACTGTAGTAGGCTTCCTTGACATTGAATCATTGGTAACTGTGCTTTCATAGGCCCAATTTGGCCATCTGATTTATGTGCTATGTATCGTAACAATTGAGGGGTATTGGAGAAAAAGTGCATGTATTCTAATGTCTGGCTCACCCAAACTGAGGGCATCTTAAGCTGCCAAACTGAGATTATTTGTAGTGTTGGACTTATTTCACGGTACCAAATATTCTAGTGATGCTTGTGGTTTTAGAAAGTGTTTCCTTCTCATTTGATTCTTAAATTCAAAATCGAACCCTGTAGCATATTATGTGGGTTTGTGACACTCCCGTGGGGACCTTGGGCTCATAAACCAGCGAATGGATTATATAATGCTGCATAAATGCCGTATTTTTTATCTGACAGACATAATCTTGATCCTATATTTTTATGTTACCTAACTGCTTTAGAATACCACTTTTGAAGCAACCCATCAAAATGGAAATTGCTTCTAAAACATGTAGCAATAAATATTGGTCAAGGCTCTGTGTAATTCAGACTGACTCAATACTTGAACGCTAGTCAATTGAAATTCTCTGTTGTTTTTAAAAAAGGTTGATCATTTTTATTTTATGGTATTATGTGATCCCTCTTTTTATTATTAGCCATGTGTTTCCTTTTCTTTTAGTTAAAATTCTGTTTTCTGATTTGTCTAAGTTATATCTGAGAGTGAATCAAGCCTAAAAAGAGGCATAGATAAAATGAAAATGTAAACTACTGAGAATCGATGTGGTGTGGATATTTAAACTACATATGAGGCCAAGACATGTATGTGGGTCCCATGAAACCAGTTATGAAGAGATGAAAATCACTGAGACTTCCAGTATACAGCTTTGTCTCTGCCGTGTTACATTTGAAAAGCTTGCTGCCAGAGCTAAGATTTCTTTCCAGCATCTCCTAATTTCACCGCCGTATTAATCATTTGCCAGGCTACTTGCTTTCTCTGCTTTTCTCTTCACAAAAAATTGTTAGACCCTGTTTGTCCTTTTCTGAAAACATGAACAGCAATTCCCTACTGTTTGCTATCCTATTTTGTTTCATGGAAGAGGGTTCTAGAGTTGTCAGCTCTGGCTGTCAGTTTCTCTTTCTCCCACCCACTTTACATTATCCCGGCTGAATAGGCAGTTGAACACTACCTTTACCACATCTGTCTCTTTATCAGGAGCCTTCTGCAGCTCCCGACTTTCAGGGCATAAAAGTCTCAATCTCCCCTTACTTCTAAGGTTTTGATAGCCCAGTCTCATCTTCTATTCTAAGCGGGGTCTTTCTTTCTTTCTTTCTTTCTTTCTTTCTTTCTTTCTTTCTTTCTTTCTTTCTTTCTTTCTTTCTTTCTCTCTCTCTCTCTCTCTCTCTCCTTCCTTCCTTCCTTCCTTCCTTCCTTCCTTCCTTCCTTCCTCCCCTCCCCTCCCCTGTTTTCCCTTCCCTTCCCTTCCCTTCCCTTCCCTTCCCTTCCCTTCCCTTCCCACAGAAATATTATGCACACACTTCTCCATTTCTTACCTTTGTCCATGGGTTCCAAATCCTGTTCGTTCTCTACAGCCAGTATCAAGGTTCACCTTATGTAGAAGTGTTTTAGGCTGCTGATCTCAATTCTAGTCTTTTTCACAACTTTATCTGTAACATGCAATTTAGTTATCAATTAAATGAAGCCTAATTTGTGCTTCCTATTTTACAACCTGAATGTCATACCTAGGGTCAGGACTTCTATTCTAAATTCCCACACGTTGAGCACACAGTTAGCATTAGATAGTCACTTCATTGGTGATTGATCTCTTTTCACATGAAGTATCTTTTATAAGCAAACATGAGCACAAAGACATTCGTTTTAGAATGCTGCACTTCAGGGGTGCCTGGGTGGCTCAGTCGGTTAAACCTCCGACTTTGGCTCAGGTCATGATCTTGCGGTTAGAGCCCCATGAGTTCAAGCCTCGCGTCGGGCTCTGTGCTGACAGCTCGGAGCCTGGAGCCTGCTTTAGGATTCTGTGTCTCCCTCCCTCTCTCTATGCCCCTCCCTCGCTTGTGCTCTGTCTCTCTCTTTCTCTCAAAAATAACATTAAACAAAATTTTAAAAAATTCTTCACTTCCATGAAAGTAAACGCCATATAAATATCTTCTTCGTAAAGTGGGATTATGTACTTAAATATTTTCTGACAAGTTTCATTAATGGAGACTAATGAATAAGATAAATCAAATCCTTGGGGATTTATTGAACATTTATTTCATGAAATATAATTGGCACATTATGCAGTTTTCACTAAGAGGGTGAATACCTGACTTTCTAAATCATTTGTTCACTGACTCCTAATTTAGCAATCTGGGATGATGTCTCTTTGTGGTCTTTTGGTTAGGCACGTAGGTCTCTCTCGCCAAAGATTTGTGAGGATTCCCTAGCCTTGATTTAATTCTGAATGCTATTACTCACTTATTTCTACTTTGAAAACAGGACTACTACTAAAAAGCGATCATGAAAAACTAGACAGTTTGAGAATGAAGAATTCATAAGCGGCCAAATTTTAAGTTTGCGTTGTTAGTCACAATGCAAAACATCTTCTTTCATAGGTCGACAGGTGCTTAATCAAATGCTAAGTGGGATAAAAGGCAAACAAATTGCTTTCGCGACCAGATTCTCTCTCCCTTGACTCTCTTTCTCAAAGAGTAGTGCCGTGATGTGAAGTCGGTGGACCACTCTCAGTTACCTCATTTTGGAGTGAAGTCTAGCACTCTGCAAAGGAAAAGATAAATTATTCTTTGGGGAGCAATGCGGTTTACTAAGCTGTGTATGAGGCTGGGGGGTCAGGTGACCTGACTGTGTTCAAATTGTAAGAGGCAAGTGTCAATTGACAGTGTGATCTGCTCTCTAAACTAGCACTCAGACGCCAGTGATGTGGCGTGCAGCTCCCGTTCGTACAGAACCGCTGTGGAAGAGGGGTGTTGTTTGGCTTCCTAGCTCAGCCTGGCACTGGTTTCAAATGTTTGGCTAACCACTCCTTCAGTGGTAAATCGGAAGAATCTAAGGTGGGCTTGGAGAGCAGGGGAGACGGGGTTAGGGAACACTTTGTTCAGAATACCATCCTGTTTCTTTTCTCTTCAGCATCTCCCAGTTGCCTCTGAATCACGACTTCAACTTTGTCTGTCATCTGTTAATTCTGTTATTCTTAACCAGAAGAGAACTGTCTGGAAGCATCTAGCTGTGTGTGTGCGTGCGTGTGTGTGTGTGTGTGTGTGTGTACGGGTGCGTACATAATATCACACACACGTTCTGATGTGAAATAGGTAACTGTTAAGTAATGACTAGTGATTTTAAATTAAATCTTGCTCAACAAATATAAATACATATTCTGCCCTTTCAAAGCATATTTGTCCTTCCTGCTTGGAAAGTACTTTTGTCCCATGTCACTTTCTTCTGATTATCTGTAGGGTCAGCAACACTTAGCCCTTAGGGACATAAATGTGGGGACGCATGGGTGCTTCAGGGGGTTAGGCATCCCACTTTATCTCTGGTCATGATCTCACGGTTCCTGAGTTCGAGCCCCACGTCAGGCTCTGGGCGGACAGCTCAGAGCCTGGAGCCTGTTTCGGATTCTGTGTCTCCTGCTCTCTCTGCCCCTCTCCCGCTCACGCTCTGTCCCCCTTTCAAGAATAAACAAATATTAAAAAAATAAAAATAAAAAAAGAATATGTGATTTGGGAAAATAGCTTCATGTCATTTGAGGGAAACTGATCAAGTGGAACTGATCATATTTGGCCTCAAAAGAGTTGTAACTATAAAATAAAGCTGGTTTTCTTGTGTTCATCACTAGAAAATGTGTGTAATGTGATCACGCATGCATATGAGGCAGTACTTACTACCCGTCTTTCTCACTGCTTTACAGTTCCGGCCTCTCTGCTTTACATAGCAATGAAACTTTAGGTACGTTGTTGTACTGCTCATCAAAGTACCACTTTTAGAAGATTGTACTTGAAGGGTTTTTTAATAGCACTAGAAAGACCGCTCTGCCATGCCACAGAAAAGCTTTCCCCTGCGTTAAGTGTACATTTAATCAACATTATGGCAATTATAGCTCTTTTAGAAGCCCTTCACCCTCTGTTTTGTGGCAGGAACTTTGTCTAGAATAAAACTGTCATAAGTAGAGGTAATTTGAAATTCATCCTCCTTTTATTTATGTTGGGATAACTTAAGATGGGGGATGGATTCCCATCTTTTTCTACTTGCGGGAATCAGAGTTGCAATCCATTCTGGACTTCAAAGAAAACTTGTTAGCATTTCCACCACTGGAAAATGTTGTGACGCTATTTCTTACTCACTGCTTTTGTACTGTTTGAGTAAATCTCATTGGACCTATCGATTGAGAGGTTGTTAGGAGACTGAATGCCAAACTGAAGAAGTCCAAACTTGTTGACTCTCTCAAATACATCTGTGCCCTTGGTAGATTTTTTTTTAAGTTTACCTATTTATTTTTGAGAGAGACAGAGCGTGGATGAGCAGGAGAGGCACAGAGAGAGAGAGAGAGAGAGAGAGAGAGAGAGAGACAGAAAGAGAGAGAATCTCAAGCAAGCTCCATGCCATCAGCACAGAATCCAACGTGGGCCTCGAACTCATGAAACTGTGAGATCATGACCTGAGCCCAAATCAAGAGTCCGATGCTTAGTAGACTGAGCCACTGGGGCACCTCCCCGCCCCCCATCCACTACTTGGTAAAGTTTTACATGTACCTTTTTTCTTTGAAGCTGCTCAGAGAGAAGAGAGTATTGTTATCTTCATGTGTTTTCATGATGGAACTTCACTGGGTAGTTTATGCCACATGTCTTGAATACAGTTCTGAAAACCCACTGCTTGGGACAGGAGGGGAATGAAGTTCTCGGCAATAGTCATAATGAAAATCCAGACCGTCTGAGCATACCCTGGCTTAGCTTCCCACTTATCTGTCCAGGAGGATTGTATTTCATGTCTTAGGAAAAACCATTTGAAGAGCTCAGATATACACACTGAAGTATTCTTTCACTTCAGGTAATGATACTGCTAGATCATTAATATTGACCTAGAAGAAAAGCAGGCTCAGCCTTCCAGTGGATGCATTCTGGTGGCTGTATGAGTCAACCCAGCCTGCATCTGAACCATGGGTCCTGACCAAAGGAGGTGGTATCTCCTCTGAGCTCTACACAGATTGCATCACCTTTGAAGTATTGGTTTTAGTGCTGGGATGCCTGTGCCAAACAGGAATTTTATCCAAGGGATGTCGTCAAAGAAAGTAAATGATCTGCAGACCTCTCTACCTTAAGTTGTTGAAGAACCCGGGGAAATTCGGCTTGGCAATAGGAGGAAAGACTTTAGGGAAGTTGTGGTAATAGTTTGTCATTATCTGAAGAGCTGTGCACCATATAGAAAATAGTAGATGGTTCTGTATGCATCACAAGAGGGTGGAACAAAGAGTGTAAATTAATTTGAAAAATGATATTTCTGATTCCAAACTAAACGTCTACCAAATTGAGTTAAGACAGAATATAGCAAGGAGAGAGTATATTCCCATATCTCCTTAAGTGCACAAAAGTGCATGAGGTCTTTTGGGGATAGGAAACATGATTCTTACCATCTTACATGGGCCCAACCTTTCAGAAGTTTACATTTCAATAGTGAAAATAAGCATTTTTTAGCACTAATAAAAGTATAAAATAGTATGTTTATTAGATTGTGCTGATAAAGCCCTTTAGGACGTGGGAGAAAGAGAGATCATCTGAGTGGATAAACATGAACGTCTCTCCCTCTTCGAAGCTAGGTTGGGGGGGCATACACCTGCTAAGTAGACCATTTGCTTGAGAGAAGCCATAGAAAACTGAGCTAGGAAAGGAAAAGCCTGAGATTTATGGGTTATTCTACCCCTGGACCTTGGGCCTAACTGCCTAACTTCTGGGCCTCCATTTCCCCATCTAGAAAAAGAAAATTATAGTCTCAGTCATGATTCAATAACAAAACTATTCTTAGGATCCATCTGGATGCTGTTTGTAGAAGGGTTTTTAAAAACTCAAAAAGGCTAGGCAAATATTAGGGATTGCCGTGACATAAAATTTCATTTATCTTGCTTTTGCTATGTTTACGTAAAGTAAATGCTGAACTTCTCTGGAGTTTTAATAATACCCTTATAGAGACTACATAGAATTTCAGGGTAAAAATGCCTGGAAAATATGCTGTTTATAAGTCTGCGTTGTGTGTGTGTGTGTGTGTGTGTGTGTGTGTGTGCGTGTGGTGTTAAAGAAAGGCAGTTTTTGGATAAACATCATTACGATCCTGCACTAGCAATCTGTTGTAAGGTACAACTCTTGAAGTGATAGCATTTACACACAGGCACACCCATATCTTGTTAGCGGAGATTTTTATCACTGATTTTGAACACTGGAAAAACACAGAGAGTGGTGGCCTTGAAAACACGAAGAGATATGTTGACCGGGTAATATAGAAAATAAATGCTGTTATATATAACTCTGTAGTTATATGGTGAGTATTTAATATTAGGCAAAGAAGTTGAAAAACAATCAACTTTAATTTAAAAATGAGCTGGGTCACAAATATAGCAGTCTAGTTCATTAATGCATATTCTCCAGGCCTGTGCTAACTCCCTATCCTTCTACGTAGTTCAGTGGTTCCCAACCTCGGTTGCATAGTAGAATTACCTGGGGCACTTTAAGATCCCAGTACCCAGGCCGCACCCCTAACCAGTTAATTCAGAATCTTCGGGGGTGAGAAGCAGTTACCAGCATTTTTTAAAGCTCCCCAGGCCATTCCAGTGTTCATCAAATTTGAGATCCACTTCCCCATATCTATCTGTAGTACCATTTTAGATTTAGTAACTGGAATGCTGTTTTTGACTCCTTTGTCTCCTTCCTCCCTATTTAATCTTACCAAGTTCTGCAGATTCTCCCTTAGCTGTATTGGTTTGACCCTTACCATCCCCAGTAATGCTAGTCTGGCCAAGACCTTTATAGCTAAATATCTAGTTTTCTTCTTCCAGTCCCTCCTAAATGGTATTACCAGGCACTTTCAAACAATAGTTTTTCACACAAGAATTTTGTCATTTCACTTAAGAAACTTACACTGCTTTGGCATCTGAAATCCACGATCCTTTATAACAAAACTCTTAAAAAAAAGAATCTTCTGATTGTTTATGTTTCCTATTGTAGCACTTTATAATTGGGGGCGGGGGAGGGATTGAAGAATCAGGAAGATGAGTTGCTTTAACATTATCTCCCCTGTTGGGGCACCTGGGCGGCTCAGTCGGTTAAGCGTCCGACTTCGGCTCAGGTCATGATCTCATGGTTGGTGAGGTCGAGCCCCACGTCAGGCTCTGTGCTGACAGCCCAGAGCCTGCAGCCTGCTTCAGATTCTGTGTCTCCTTCTCTCTCTGCCCCTCCCCCACTTATACTCTGTCTCTCAAAAATAAATAAATGTAAAAAAAATTCAAATTATTTCCCCTGTCATCATGGGGTTCTGTGGGGGAGGCTTGGGGCAGGCACTGGGAGGAAAAGAGAGGGTGATGCTGAGCAAAAAGCATGTCTGTGCTCCCTTTTGCCTCAACCCCTTCCTCTTGTTTCAGCTAGAGCAGGTCTGCTTTGGTTCCTTAATGTATTTGGGCTGTGCCTAAGATTTGATTATAACCAAAAGAGTTTCATTGCTAAAAGAAAAAAAAACCACAAACACCAACAGCAAAAAACAACTTTGAAAACCACTGGTGGCTAATCCTTTCATTTCACACGGGAGGAAACTAAGGCTCAGAGGGGTTAAGTGTCTCATCCCAAGTCATATAGCTAAAATCTGCCCTTTGTTCGTGCAGGTGTGATCTCTTCACTTTCTCTGAAAAATCAGAAGAAATGTCATGCTAGCTCTTGACACAGGGCCTTATACATTCAGGTGTTCGGCAAATATTTGTTGAACGGACCCTTGAGTGGATGCCTGTTTTGTACTTTTCTGTTTCTGTCCGCGTTGTTACCATAAAAAGAACACTTTTTTCCCCCCCGAATCTCCTTTTCACCTGTAAAAGTAGTCCTTCAAGGTGTCTCTCATCCTAGTGCTGTTTCCAAATCTGTCCCTACACTCATGACCGCAACGATAATGTGTTGGATTATATTTTAGCCCTTTTCAGTACGGTCTTGTTCTCTAATTGTTTCCTGTATGTCTCCCTTCTCCGTTACAAGATTGCATGCCTGTGCCTTGAAGTGCAGGACCTGGCCACATACCCCTTTTATATCTCTTCTAGCATAGACAAACATAGTTGAGTTGGATTCCTGGATTGCCCTGAAGCCATAGTAGTTTTTATGCTCCTGCTAATAGTAATTAAAACGCATGAGTATCAAATATCCTACAATAGGAACTTTGAAGTTTTACTCAGTAGAAGCAATGCCCTTTTATTAAGGAATTAAACAAATGGAATTTTTATGCCCATAAAATGCCTTTCCCATTAAAATCAGCTCACATTCTTTTCGTTTTGACCTTTTTTGTTTTTGTTTTTGTTTTTTTTTTTTGAAGCAAAAGATGGCAACAGGAGAAGAAAGTAGATTCAATCATTTGTGGTCTGCCAGAATTTCTTTCTTTGCTTTTTCTTGTTTGATGCCTCTGAGCACTCACAATCTCCGTCGCTTCGCGTACAAGTCCCTAAAAGCCAGGCCAAGCTGCAGCTTTGTGGGAAGGACACCGGGGAAATGTCCAACCCAGTGTGAGCTAAGTCACAGTTGCATTCCCTGCAATGTCCAAATGTTCAAAGCCACGTTTCCTGGCTGGATCAGCTGGGGTTTTCTTTTGAAGAAAAGAGTGTTCCTGGACTGGTTTCAGGCCCTTTTCTTCACCGTGGTCATTCTCACATTCTCCACAGACTTCTTCCTAAGTCAGTAGGAGAAGTGATTCGGTCACTTCCCCTGAAAAATGCATTCAAGTGCATGTTGTGTCCCTTAGAAATTGTATGACCTTCCCACTAAATGTCCATCTTCCTCCTCAGAAGAACATTCTAGTGTGTACACTAAGATTCCATGACAGGCAGCTCACGCATTCAGAGTTCTTGGTATCATCTGCTTTAATATAGCATTCTTGCCATTGACTTACTGACCAGCCATGCACTGGTTCACTCAACAGCTATTTGTTGACCCCCCTCAGAGAAATAACAAAATACTTAAGAATATGAACTTAGATTTAGACTGGTATTTGAGTGCTTAAACTTAAATGACGATTGACGTGGGCAAGTTAATGTAACTTCTCTGGCTCTCAGTTTTATGATCTGCAAAGTGACCGCAGCAACAGCATTGCTTAAGATCATTGTGAAAAATATACAATCCCTATGAATACCTTTAGCACAGTGCCTGACGTGCGCTATGTATTCGAGTATTGCGTTACACTTAGGACCTGCTCTATGTTGGGCGTCCTGCTGAGGAAACCAGAACTAATAAGGCATGTTTTTTGCTGCTAGGAACTGTGCGTCTAGCTGGGGAGACGTCTGGATAGGCATGGGTTTATTATACAATGTGGCAAGCTCCACGACAGAGTCACAGACAATGGGCTGTGGGCACCACAAGAGGGTGCGTCTCCCTCTGGGGAGGGGGGAGTTGGAGAAAGCACCGAGAGGTGGTGGTGTAACTGGAGTTTGAAGACCGTGTAGGCAGGTGTTAAGTAATGGAGAATGAGGTGAAAATGCAGATGAGCGGCAGGTGCAAAGGCAGGCAAGCACAGAAGAGGTGGGGAGGAAGGGCGGGTCGGTTTCCCTGCCTGCATTGGTAGGGAGTGACGGCAGACGAGACGGACCTTGTGGCGGCGTCAGCCAGCGCCCTTGACCGCTCTCCCAGGGCTTGCTACCTACTGCTCAAAAGCACGGGAACCGTCCCACAAAGGGAGTCCAGAGCGGGGCGGCCGCAGGGAGGACATGAAACTTGGTGCCTGGCGTGTGGCCCCATTGCCACAGGTAAAAGATGCAGATAGCAAAAACCTCGGATGAGGGTGGGTTTTCTAAGAAATGGTCTGGAAAGACCAGGTAGTGGGCAAAAAGTGTTCAGATGGTATATGGAAAGAGACTCTTCCGCCTTCATTTTGGACAGAGACTATACATTTTGAGAGGCACAATCACTACTGCTTTATTTTTCTGCCTACAGTGTCCACCCTGGGTCTCAAAAGTCAGACCAGTTTTAGAAAAGTGCCCTTGGAACCTTACAAACTAATTCCCTTTGGGGAAACTTGCTTCTGATGAAATGAGGAGACCATGCAGCGTAGTGGAATCACTCCACACTTTATGCCCTACACTTAGGTTACCTAGGATCTGGAATTCACTCTTCTGCTGACCGACCTTGTGACCTCTCGTAAGCATTGGGCCTCAGGTTTTTACTATGTCAAATGAAGAGCAGGCACCAGACAATAGCGTGCTGATTCCAGGTTTTAAGTTCTGTGATTCAAAGTCTCTAAAGTATAAGTTGTTGTATAAACCACAGCAACAACAGTGGCCCCTTGGAACTTTGAATGAATACAGAGATCGAGGCAGATGATACAGGACAAATACCGTTTTTTTCTTAAGGACAAGGTCTGCAAAACTGAAGCAAAGAGGCATTGTAAGCGGGGGTGTGTGTGTGTGTGTGTGTGCAGAAATGGTCTTAAATTATGTGCAGTGAAAGCGAAGAACCAAAGAAAGTTGAGCCTTTCCACGTCCCCGCTCCTCACTGACCAGTAACACAGAAATGTTGGTTTCAAAAGACAAGACAAAACTATGATGAAAAGAGGACAGAAAGTCAGGCCATTGTCAGGAAGGGAAGAGTTAGACTAAAGCTGGAACATTTTAAAACCTAGAAGCCACAAGTTAGCTCAATTCTGAGATTCTTTTCTAGGTCCTGGTCTTGGCCCAGAAGTGATTTTGTAGATTGCACAGGGATCTCAGGGTCGGTTATAAGAATCTGAAAGCCATTTCTCCCTGTTTCCATCACAATATATTCTCTCTTAGCCATGCGCGTGCTGTGAGATACCGTCTTTATAAATACTCAATGTTCTACAAAAGCTCAATTTTCAACTTCAGTGTGTAGGAATTATACTACTAACACAATTACTCAATTGCTGTTTGCAATGGTACAGACTAACACAAGTTACTAAGTAACCACAGACCAGTTTTTGAAGAACAAATTATTCCAGACAAATTCAGTTTCTTTCCATGGTAAAATGACAGGCCAAGTATTTTGGGTGGGAGGGGGAAGAGAGTGAGTAGGGTATTTTGAATCTCACAGGATGTCATCAGTGAACTAGATATAACATGTTGAGGCTATTTGATTGTTGGGTTGATTCCCACTCACTCGGGAATGACTAGCACCCTTAGGTAGTTAGCCGTGATATACTTTCATTTAGGAGAGTATCCCAAGGTTATCTTCCATGGTCACCAGGGCGACTGGTGTTATTTGTAAAAGTCTCAGCCCAGGTGTGATCGCCAGACTTTTTGGAGAAGTACTCTCTTTGATCTTAAAATTAGTTTTATTCTTATTTCCTCGACTGTTGGCAACCCAATCATAAATTTAGTCAATCACGGTGATTCTAATTAAAAATCAGCTAACAGGTGTGGCAAGCTCTCATAACCTAGAGTAGCTTAAGAAGACATGATGACTAAAAGCAATATGGTATTTGGGATGGGATAGAAAAGAACATTAGGTAAAAACTAAGGAACTTTGAATAAAATGTGTACTTCAGTTGATAATATTGAACCAATATCAATATTGGTTCATTGATTGTGACAAATGTACCATACTAAACTAATTTAAGACGGTAACAATACAGGAGACTGGGGGTGAGGTATACTGGAACTGTGTACTCTCTCTGCAACTTTTCTCCAAATCTAAAACTATTCGAAAAAAAATCAGTCACTTCTCCTTCCACACAAACCCACTGCTTTATTCAGTCTATGTTGCCTCTTGTTTTGGCTTCATGCATCTAGAAAAATGAGCACAGAGAGGACCAGAAAAGTAAAAGAAGATGAGGGAAGATAAAACGTGTAAGTGAGGTAAACTTCTCTGGCTCAACAAAGAGAATAATGTTTTGTGGTTCTGAAAATTATTTCAATTTTATGAAAGGCTTTCACAAATATGTCACTGAATAGAAGACAAAACAAAAGGAAACAGACTTTGAATTATAAACAGAGAGAATTTAGTTTAGAAAGAATAATTTTTATATAAAAACCTGATTTAATATCGAAATAGTCTGATAAAAGTAAAGGCAAATGTAGGAAATGGATTTTCAAAGAAAAGGACTATCTCTTGCACTGTTCTATACAGTAGCCACTAGCCCCTAGCCACATATGGCTATTCAAATTTACGTTTTAAATAGTAAAATAGAATAAAGTTTCAGTTCTTCATTGGTCCTAGTCATATTTCAAGTGTTCGATAGACGCATGTAGCTAATGGCTACCATATTGGACTGCACAAGTATAGACCATTCCCATGATCACAGAGAATTCTATTGGATTGCACTGAATTCCGTGCTAATTGAGGGGTCATTGGAGTTAAGTAATTTGTGGTAAAATTATTCATATCTGGCCTTGGATGTTATATATAGTTATGTTTACTATTTGCATGTCTTACTTGGGAATTCACAGAAATCCAAAAACAAACTTTGAAACAGTAAAGTTTTCTATTTCACATCTTTTCTTTCCCGTTTCATTCAGGGAATAAGCTTTCAGATAAGATACTGGCAGAGCCATGCCCATTCTGCAAACTTGATGGTTCACAGTTTTCTTGAGACAGGTTATTTGGCTTGAAGTAGAGCTGTGAGAGTCAACAAGGATATAATTGCTATCAACAGAGTTTAGCACGTAAGCAGAGTGGGTAACACTGTAAGAATTTGAAAAGCATCCTGCCCTCCTTCCATGAAAATATAATCTCCCTTGGTCATGTAAATGTTATGAGATACTGTCTTTATAAATATTTGATTGCATAAATATTTTGAATGGAAATTCCTTTTTGTATTAGAACCTTGGAATTTCCATTTCTGAATAATCTCTAAACTGGACTCAGAGTGCATTTCTTGGATAATTCAGGCTTAGGGCTCTCAAAAAGGTGACCTCAAGTATCGATAAAATATATTTCAAGCTAATACACAAGTTTGGCTATCTGTATAAGTAAAATTGGATGTTTATTTTTTAAAGCAGGTTTAAGCATGGAGGTGATATTTGTCTTCAAAATGTAAACTGAGATAATTTTTAAATTTTCTAATAACTGATGCAAAGTAACACTTATTACTTTAAAATAATCTTAGTCACACATTTCCCGTTTACTGTAGATGTTTGATAGGGCCTAGAGGGATGGCGTGGATTAGTATAAAGCTATATTTCTCATTCCGGGTGCACAGACCCTTGTCCATATGTGTATTACTGGATCCACAAGAGTTTATAACTTTATACTTTCATTTTAATAATAAAATGAAAAATGTTTTATAGGAAGAAACAAAATTTTCTTCGATAGTGAAAATTTCAACTGAAAAACATTTAAAAAAATTTTTTTAATGTCTATTTGTTTTTGACAGAGGGAGAGACAGAGCATGAGAGGGGGAGGGGCAGAGAGGGAGACGCAGAATCTGAGGCAGGCTCCAGGCTCTGAGCTGTCAGCACAGCTGGGCCTCCAACTGGGCACCACGTTTGTGACCCATGATAGTTTCAAACTAAATTTTCCTTTGAAAATGAGTTTGTATGTTACTCAAGTTTCAGAAAACTTATATAATGAATTTAAACAAACCAAAACAAATTCATATGTGCTCTCTTTGGTATGATTTATCTATAGATTCAGACATAAGTGGCAATTTGATTCCAATCTGGCATAAATTTCTGGTATCCATTTCTAATGCATTTGATGGTATATTTTTTTGAGAGAGAGAGAGAGAGTGCACAAGTAGAGGAGAGAGGCCAAGGGAGAGAGAGAGACAGAGAGAGAGAGAGAAAGAGAGAGAGAGAGAGAGAGAGAGAGAAACAGAGAGAGAGAGAATCTTAAGCAGGCTCCATGCTCAGTGCAGAGCTCCATGTGGAGCTTGATCTCACAACCATGAGATCATGACCTGAGCTGATATCAAGAGTCAGACACTCAACTGACTGAACCACCCAGGTGCCCCTAATTTCTTTGATGATAAATGTTGAAGACACTGTAAGTTTGTAGATCGTGTCTGTTGATATTCTTTCATTTTGTACAAAACACTCCACTCCTCCAATTCCCCCAGGTATATGCTTTGCAGGACAAAATTTTGTTGCCACTGAGGCATTCTGGCAAAAGGAACCTTGAATGAACATTTGAAAATATTTTTTATATATCAGAGTTCTGAGCCTGTAAAACTAAAGGCAGAACCTAGGTATTCTTTTTGGGTCAAGACTCAAAGAAACAAACATGGAGATGATATTAATGGAACACAAATGAAACGAAGATGAAAAAGATGTCCATTTCTTTGAAATCGGAGATGGAAATTCAAAGTGTCATATGTTTGTTGGATTGCAAAGTGCTCTGCAGAATTCAAAATACTGGCCAAGAGTATTGCTTTGGTGATTTGTATTCCTACTCCCTGGAAAATGTAAAGGATGAAACTTTTCTCTTAAGTGAAATATGGTTCTGCAAAACTGTCAGACCAGCTTTTAACTGAAACTTAGAAATATTAGTTGGGGCTTACAGGACAGGATCCCTGGGTAAGAAGGCCGGGCACTTAGAGGAGACTTAGAGGCGGACTACACTTAAACAGCTGGGAATAGTTTAATCCCTTTGTTTAGGGAGATTTTCCAACATCATTTTATGTTCATATGTTTCCCTGCTATTAGAATACTGACTCTAAAACCAATAATTTAAAAAAGGTGAATACTTATATGTGAATATTTCTTGTCCATCTTGCCTCCTACATATAACTGGCAGTGGTTCCATTTAATCTAGAAGATGAGACTGACATGGGTGAGCAGAGAAATCAAACACTCAAGCATGGGACGTGGCAAGCAGAAAGAGTGAAGCAGGTGTGTGGCATGCAAATATGCAAATATCTGGATTAACGGGCTCGGAGTCTGGGTCAGTGTTTCCCAAGACTTTGCTCATATCAGAATGACCCAGATGGCTTGTTAAATAGATTGCTGGGCCCCTCCTAGAATTTCTGATTTAGTTGGATAGCGTGTAGGGCTCTGTAAGTTGCATTTCTAACAAGTTCCTCTCTGATGCTGTGGCTGATGCTCCAGGAACTACATTTTTAAAATCACTGGTCTGTTGTAAGAATTTATAGATTCACAAGTAGTTATGTCCACAGCTCTTATGTGCATAACATCACATCTTCTGATTGTTACTATTCCTGCTGTTTGAAAACTATGTGTCAGATCTTACAGAACAAGAACACAAACATCCTCTCGGTTCAAACAGAGCATTGGAAGCAGGAGGCACTGACAGAGTAAAAAGAAAAGAGGAAATTGGGGTTTATCCAGGCCCTGTTGTATCTATTTCTATTAATACTACTCCGGTTCTTTTGGGTCAGTAGGAAGAGACTATGTTATCCCAAATGTAGCATGAGAAAAAATCATTGCTTTGATTTTATATAATTTTTTTAGGATTTAAAAAATAATTAATGTTTATTTATTTTAAGAGAGGATGAGCGAGAGAGCACAAGTGGAGGAGAGGCAGAGAGAGGGAGAGAAAGAATCCCAAGCAGGCTCCGCGCTGCCCCAATGAACCATGAGATCATGACCCGCGCTCAACTGTGAAATCATGACCTGAGTGGAAATCAAGAGTTGGACACTTAGCTGACTGAGCCACCCAGGCGTCCCTCTAAGATTTAATCTAAGAACACTTATGTACATAAAGGCTTTAAGGTGAATGTGTATTATAGTTCCCCTGAAGGGTCATATTTAGAAGCTACTATATATCCATGATGAGTAGTGAATTTCAACCACTACTCAAGTGGATTTCAACCAAGACTCAAGTTACTTATCTCTTCTCCCACAAGCTAACTCTACTTCTTAGAAAGCCTTTTAAATACTCAAGTGCCTCAGCTTTTCTATCTAGATTTTTAAAAGAGGTCCCAGTCCTTATTTTTTGTCGGGAGTGTTACATATAGCAAACATACACGTGATGTTAATGCAACTCTTTGAAAGAAGGCACTAAAGAAATCCAAAGGACTGCATTATAATCTTCTCAGACCTACTTTCCTATAGAATTCCTCGATTCTACTTCAAGATTCACTTATACAAAAAAAAAATTAAATTTTATTCAACTTTAGGGTAATCTTCAAAATATCTTTACCACAGCCCCGAAATCACTTCAGTTTCGTAGAATTAAACAATTGCCTACATCAGTCAAATTCTAGGTTAGGGTTGCCATGTTGATTTCAGCGCCTCTATTCTTAAAGACAGTTAAGACAACGGGCAGTGCAAGACTGAAAACAACTTTGGAACAGGAATGTCTTTATTCAGATTTCTCTCTATATGAATCCTGCAGCCCAGCAATATCAGCAATAGCATTTCTTGAATGTTGGAAGTAATGGAGAAGTCATGAAATGGGGCATTACCTCAGTAGTAAATTTCTACATTAGAAAAGCTCAGCCATCTGTGTTTAAAAAAAATGACAAATAATACCCTCAGCTGGTACAAAACCTTAAGTATGAAAAGCTCCTCTTTTCCACCTGCCTGCAAGAGATACTGAATTTGAGTGAGTGTAACTAAATTCTTCAATCCTTGTAGGACACTTCCGTTTACATACACAGAATGATTTAAGGGAGGCAGGAACCCGGAGGGAAGGGAGAAAATCAGGGCTCCAGTTCAGTGCTTAATAGCTGCTTTCATCCATTTGTTCCCTATAATATCAAGTACCTCCTATAGTCCAGACAATAATAATGAGAATATTACCAATAATATATTGATAGATTAAGCATTAGCTGTATAGCAGACACTATTTGACCATATCACGTGTACGACTTTATTTAATTATCCAACACTTTATCAGGTAGATACTATTAACTCCGTGTTCATAGGTGAAGAAACCAAGGCTCAAATATGATGACACAACCTTTTCACAGTCATTCACCAAGTAAATGCTAGAGCCAGGAGCTTGTGCTCCAAACCAGGGCTGTCTGACTCCAGACTGGAAGCTCTTACTTCTGTGCTATATTGCCACTACACTGCAGTGTGCAGGGCCATGAAAATACAATAAAGAACAAAACGGACACCGTCCCTGCCCCGGAGCGCATATAGTTTTAACCTATCTGAGCTTTAGTTTCTTCTCTGCGGGCTGGGATGAGTTAGGCACAGTGAGCCTTTGTGACTAGATCTTTTATAAATCCCAGGCAATTAAACGAAGGCTTTAATGAAACCAGCACATGTAATTGGTAGAGTGATTTCTGAACATCTCTTGTCCTTGGGAAATGCACAGTAATCTCAGAGAGTTCACTGAACTTGAGCTCGTGCACTGAAGTCTTGGGGTAAGGCACCATCTAGGATAAGATAAAGACAGCAGAATGGGCTGTGTTTATATTCTTGGCTTCAAAATTCTCCTTGTCAGAGGAGAGTCAGCTGTCAGATTCAACTTACTACAGGAAACAGCAGAAATGAAGTCTGTTTTTATAGCTCTCTCCCCTTGGGGACCCAGGGTCTCAAGACAAGTACATTTCCATTCGAAGAAATCCTTAAACGAATCCCACACCCCAAGGTAGGTGTTTGTTTACACTCTGCAGATCCAGCTGCCTGGCTCCACATTTAGGGCAAGTTAATTCTGACACTGCCCACCTGCAGCTCTTCTAACTAAGGCACTTGGTTGTATTTTTAATAATCTTTCCTTGTCATTAGCTACATACTTCCTGCCCTCACACACATATTTGTGTTTATTTTCTAGCCAGAAATTCTAACCAGTTGTGCGTTTGGTTTAAAACACAAATCAACAATATAAAATGTAACTTTGTGGTCTCCTTTTGTATTTGGCTATATCTCTTCCCTTCTTGGAAAGATACAGAAATGGCAGCTTAAGGAAATTAAGGCAGAATAAGTCTCAGATCAAGGAAATATGCAGGGTGGAAGAGGATAAACCAGATTATAAAACAAGTTACAGTATCCCCAAAATATGTGGCTGCTGCAAAAAAGATAATGTACTAGAGTCTGCACCCAAGAGACAAAATGTATAATTATTTGACTCTATGAACAATGGCAGAGTTTAAACTTAACTGTAAGCATCATCATTGATCTTTTTTTTGCTGTAGTTTTTGTCGTTTTGTTACCCTGGCTAGTAGAAGCGCGAGCGTGGAAACAAAACAATAACTACAGCGCTTTGTTTTTCACGTAGAGGATTTTGCCTTGAATATCCACGAGGTCATGTATGGAAGCTTCTTCAATAAGTCAATCTTCAAATATTTATGAAGCACCTAATGTGTGTAAGACAGTGTCCTAAACATCTGTAGAAGCTAACAGTCTAATAGAAGGAGACATAGAATGTATACTTGAAAATATAACTAAGGTGGGGCTCCTGGCTGGCTTAGTCAGTAGAAAGTGCAACTCTTGCTCTTGGGGTTGTAAGTTCAAGCCCCACGTTGGGTGTAGAGATGGCTGAAAAATTAAAATCTTAAAAAATAATAATAAAAAAAGAAAATACAACTACAGCATTAAAGCCTTTCTCACAGATTCTTCATAGGGGTACTTCTTTCCGTAAACATTTGCCCCAAGCTCATTCTTTAGTCTCTTAGCTTTCTAAGTTATCGTAGAACTATAAGATATGCAAAATTTTCATCATAAATCTAGGCAAACAGATCAAGGATTCTCCTCTTTAACAAAACCAATCAAGTAGAATTAAAAAGAAAAAAAAAAGCTTTGCTACATGGAACCATTGAAATAACTTCAGCTATCTCACTGTCAAATAATTTTTTAATTCTACATTATGATTGAACAGTGCAGAAAAAAAGAAGAGAAGAAGAGATGGCTCTGACCTGGGAGCTAACACAATACATCTTTAAAAACTTCAAAGTAAAACAATTATCTCAGCAACAGGGATGATTTGGCATCCCTTTGTTAGCCATTTATGTCACATGTGTAATACTTTGACACTAATTTAGAAACTGGCATTTCTAGAGTCTGGCCATATTGCCAGGATATTTCTGTCTCGATAATTTATTGATTATATTATTGTAATGAGTTGGCCAGTGACTCAGTTATGAAGAAATTATAACTAAATTTGTCTGAGAGAAGTAATGAAGAAAACTTCAGAATTATTGTATGCATGCTTCGTATCCCTGTCATGTGAACACTTACTTTTTTTGTAGCTTGATATCAGCTCGTGCTTTTTAATGTGAATTAGAAGCTGTAATGCTTTAATATTATACAGTACTTAACCACATTGACTCGTGCTTAAAATATAGTAAAAATTCTCCCCAGTGAAAAAAATATATTTAAAATAAACCTAGATAAGTGAAATGTTGACTCTTGGTTACTTTCCTTTAAAAGTAGGCTTCATGCCCAATGTGGGGCTTGAACTCATGGCCCTGAGATCAAGAGTTGGCACGCTCTGCCGACCGAGCCAGCCATGCGCCCCGGTGTCTAGTTTTGAAAACCCCGTGACCAATTTTGGCAATTATCTTTCAGTTGCCAATATGCTGACCTATCATAGACAGGTGAGAGGTAACTGTGTAAGTGACTGGAAATCTACCAGTCTGTTCTTAAATTATGAGGTAAACCATAAGGCAGCGTGTCAGGAGGTATAACCATGTAAGGCTCTGAGTTCAGAATATACATCCCTCCCACACTAACTGCTTGTTAGGGATGTATTTTCACGGTCATACGTTCCTTTTCCACATGTCTTGATAGTTGTCTATGCACGTAACACATCTGCTATCACTGCTTTGTCTCTTACGTGAAGCCTCCAACATGAGTCATCACCTCAACCTCCTGAAATGGTTACTATGCTAGGGAAGTTGATTCCTTTTGTCTGTGCTTCTTTTCTTTCTTTTTTTCTTTCCTTTTCTCTTTTTTTTTTTTTTTTTTTTTTTTTTTAGTCTTCTGTTCATGACCTCCCCCACCCCAACCTGTGCTACAGATAGAATATTTGCCAATTGCTAAGGTGTAGAAAAATGATGCTGGCAGTCAGTTTCTGTGCCACACCGTCGGCACTCACAGAGAACGGGCGCACTGCATCTCCAGGAGATCACAATCTAGTGCAAGATCGTGTAAGACCCTGTTTGCCAAGCTACGCCAGGTGGATTAGATAGTGTGAATCACCGTGTTATATCATAGTCCCTGTTCCAGTGTGATCTTGATGTTATGGCTGGTTAAATATTATTGATGAAATAATCATGTTCCTAAAATAAACCACTAGCATTCTTTAAAAAAGATTTTCCAAAAGTAAACAGGAACTACAGATGACAGGCTTGTCATCAAGGCCACAAGTCTTTTCTCTTTACCAAATTTGTTTTACTTTACTTTACATGTCTATCAAATGTTTAGCATATTGGGAGGAAGGTATTAAGCTGCATAAAATACTCCTTTCAAAAAAGATAAATACACATTGTGCTCTCATTACACTATCTATCTGCCAGTAACTCCAACTTGCTAGTTATTTTGTGCAATTAAGGTACTTGTTTTTATGGGTTTGCTTTGTTTTATTTGATTCTAAGCAATCAAGACCATTTTAAACAGTCTTCTTACTCTATCCTCTAGCCATGTTGTGTGCTGTGCTGTTAACACTGCATCGTTTTCATATTTGACATACTGCTTTCCAGCAGCTAAAATTTAAAGGAGATCACATTTATTTTAAGATAATTATAAAAATATTGTGGTGCAGCCAAGCAGCTCACTCTTCGTTTTGCTAAAGCCAAGCTTTTCTGTCCATCAGAATTACCCTTTTGCATATATTTTGTGTATAATAAAAGAACATAGGCCTTGCGATAGTCATTTCTGCTTTTACTTAGATATTCCATGAATGTCTGAATATCCTTTGCTCCCAGTAAAAGTATCAGTACTTCAATAATCACTAGCAGGTTATGAGTGGGAATTTAAGTTAACTTCTTCTTAAATCACACATGTTCATGTTTTAAGGATAGCCGTGTTTAATCATAGAAGTCCTCCGCAATTAGGAGAGAATAAAGAATACTTTCAGCACCAGGGAAGCAGAGGCTTACACCTTGATGTGTATTAGTTTGGTTTCTTTGGGAGTTTGCTCAGCAGATTCTGAACGGTGAAATCTCAGCCATCTCTTTGGAAGAAAGGCACAAGAATAGCTTGAGATGTAGACTTTGTAAAAGGAAATTGTCTTACGTTCGCTATGACTGACGGTTTCATTGTAGAATGTGCCATTTCATTTTATCTTCAATCTGCAGATTCTAAAATGGATTCTTTTTCTAACCCATAAATAAGTTATAATAATTAGAGACTCATTCGTGCAATAATAGTGTGGAGTCAAATGCATTGCCCTTATTTCTTGGTTTCTAAAGTGTATGCGAAAGTGTGTGGTTAGTTGTTCTTAGAATATGGATTTATAAGAGAATGGACCCTAAAATGTGAGAAAAATGACAGTCACATTTTGAGTGGTTTTCGGCCAACTTTTTCTTTCAGTTTAGAAAATATACATTAAGAAGGCGCGAGTAAATGGATTAATATTCAACAAGATGGGTGTCTTTCCTTTTCTTTAAATATGTGATAGGAGGATCTTTCGTTTGTATCTATTTATTTAGTTTTTGCTGTTAACTTGCTGCCAGGAAATTCTTCCTGAAATTGACCCTAAATCTCATGTGAGTTTTATCCATTTTGAGCCTTGCCTTGCTTGAACCAGAGCTGGAGAAAAAATGTTTTTCTTTTTATTATTACTGTGTAATAATTTCATGTTTTCTTATGAAAAGTTGGGACTCTACCTGAATTAGGCTCCATTTCTCTCTCTCCTCTGAGAGTGTTCATCTACATAACCAGCATGTTTAACTGCTTTTTTGTAAAAGTTTATTTATTTTGAGAGAGAGAGAAAGAAAGAACACGAGAGGGGAGGGGCAGAGAGAGAGAGAGAGAGGGAGAGAGAGAATCCCAAGCAGGCTTCGTGCTGTCAGTGCAGAGCCCAACGCAGGGCTCGACCTCCCGAACCTGAGATCGTGTCCTGAGCTGAGATCAACACTCCAAAGCTTAACGGACTGAGCCACCCAGGTGCCCTGGTAACCGGTGTATTTAAATGTTGCTAACTGAGCAATTTTATCTTACTAGATCTTTCAGCAAAGTTCAACAAAGTTGGCCACTGCTTCCTCCATACACTTTCTTCTCCTTGTTGACCATGACCTCCTAGTTTTCTTCCTAGCTTAGTAGTATGTCCTCATTATCCTTTACTAGGTCTTCTATTAGTGAACTCCAAGTGTCAGATTGTTTCCCAGAGCTTGGCTCTTCTTTTTAATCTACACACTGTGCTCAGGTGATTTCTTCCAGTTGTCTGGTGTCTTTAAGTACCGTTTTTGGGGGAGCAGATACCTCTCAAGTCTTTCTCTCTGGTTGCAAGTCCCTCTAAAACACCAGAACCCTGTATCTAACAGTGTCTTAGACACCTTGGCTTAGGTGGCCAGTAGGCATCTACAAATCGAAGGGGCCGAATGGGTGCTTTTTAGTTTTGTCCCTCCAAATGTGCGCCCCTCCCGATCTTCCCTATCACAATGCATTCCCTATCTACTATTTGCTTGCTTGCTGAAACCAAAACCCTCTGAGTTATCCTTGATTATGCTCTTTCTCTCAGTTTGAGCTGCTGCTAATCCATCAGGACCATAGCTCTCCTCTCGGCAAAGCATATGAGATAGTTCTTGTGATTCAGAGTTAGAAGTTTCTCCTGACAGTGCGAACCAATGTGGATACCCAGTTGTTTTCCATTCTATCATATCAGTTTAATTATCTGAATGGTTCTTACGTCTGTCAGAGACTTCTTCTTATTTGTTACCTGTGGAGTTTTTGTCTTTTTCCCTGCCCGTTGTGAGTCATTTAGTACAAACGTTGTTGAGTGAATATGCGTTGGCTTGTTTGTTCATTCATGCATAAACTCCTGTTGGGGGTCATCCATGTTCCAGGTCGTGTGCTCAGAGATGATTGCTTGCCCTCAGTGGGTTCACAGTTTAGTGAGGGGCGTGTGCCATACAAAGAAACAATTACAGTACACGTGTAAAGAATGACACTGGGGAAGCTTAAAAGTGCAGAAGCAGCTTAGAATAGGATGCGGTTAAGTCTTAAGAGCGAGCGTGGAGTTCCAGGAATCCCAGTAGACGGATGATTTACTTGGGTTTTAAAAGATGAAATGGGATTTTCCAGTAAATAATGGGAAAAGAATAGGGATTTCCAGAGTGAGATACTAGCAAAGGCCAGGGCACAATAGTATGTGGCATCTGGGGCATGTCTGCAAGCATTTGTTCTTGCCGAAGCATGGAATTTGCATGGAGAATGGAGACAACGGAGCTAGAAAGGCAGGCCATGGGCAGGAAGGGCCTGGTTTTTCCTATTAGGAACATGAGACTTCATCCTGTGGGTAAACTAATGAATTTTGACAGTTTTTAAGCCAGAAAGAAATATGTTTACATTTTAATTTTAGAAAGTTCTTTTTTTTTTTTTTTTTTAAGCTATAGTATGGCAGAGTGACTTAGAGGCAAGGAGACCAGTGAGGAGGACAGAGGTGAGACAACAGATGAAGGTTTGAATGAGGCAAACCTGTTGGGGAAGAAGAATATGGAAACGGGGAAAGAAGTCAGAGGTGAAGTGTTGTATTTGGTAGTCTGTCTGAATGCAGAGTGGTCAGAGTGGAAATGAAGTCTGAAAAGAGGATGACCCCAGGGTTTCTACCTCTGGATACTACCCCTCTGGGGTAACACTAACCAAAAACAGAGGGTACAAAAGGAGATTGAGTGACTGTATATTACATAAATCTATCTAGACATATAGATATATACCTATTATACCTTTAGCTCTCTATCTATGTATCTGTAAACAGAGAGAGTCACTGTGCTTGGGACGCTCTTTTTTTTTGTTTGTTTAAATGAGTTTAAGTATTAGATTTCTCAAGCTGGAGGATTTACAGGAATTCCACTGCAGTGTAAAAAAATAATCAGAATTTATGTTCACGTCTCAAAGTCTAGTCCTAGTTTTGCCACTAGCCAAGTGTGTGATTGTGTTATTTCTCTGCTCTCATTTCCTCACTTCTGTCAGTCTGATGGCAGGATATTATTTCCAAGAGAAAGTTACCTTGTGACTTTAAATCTTTTTTACTCCAACATATATTCCAGATCCTCAGTCATTATCCATGCACTCAAAGGATAATAGAGGTCTAGGTCTTAGAAGGAGAGCAATTGAACCAAGTCCCCACCTTTCTCATCCTTGATGTCTGTTGAGAAAAGAGAGGTCCACAGAGTCTGGTTTGTTGCAGTGAGTTTATGTGGGGATAAGCTTTGGAACCCAGAAGTCCAAACGTCTAGTTGACCATCTTGACCTTCTTCTCAATGTAATGATCCACATTATCCCTAATTCTGACTCCACTATGGTCCTAAAAATCCATATGACTTTGGACATTTGGAAGATACAACTCCTTCTTTGTTGATTTGTCCCTTTTGGGAATAGGAATATGGTGACGATGGGAGCAGAGGGAGGTCCCGAGCTCTCTATCTCTGGTCCTTCAAGGGCTTCAGCATGACTTAGTGTAGCTCTAGTCACTTAGGGTTTGCTTGAGACAGACCCTGCCCTTTACTCCTTCCTGTGTTCATATTCTTTCTACTAAACTTTCTGCTAAAACCAGACCCAGATAGAGTAATGTGTGATTGTTAAAGGAAGAGGGTCAACTTTAGTTCTGACATATATTTGCACATCCTGGGGTTTTAAACAAACAAAATGAGTGTTCATTGCTGATTCATGTTTTCCTTTTGGTCCCTAGATCCTTTCTGCTGCAGTCATGTGACATGCACCATGGTGACTTTCATCCTATAATGCATTCTGGGTTCTCCTAAATCTTAAAGCACTTTATAAAAATAAAACCATAGGTCTCATTTTTCTGATGAAGAGAGCAAGGCATAGAGAGGTTTTACAAAGTGATACAACAAATAAAGGGGGAAAAAGAATCCAGGTTCATTTTTTTTTCTCTCCATTAAATGATACTCTCTCTTATGCTTTTCTGTTGTCAAAAGCCCTCTCTACATTCTGTATTGTTAGGTCATCATCTCCTATAGTTTGCACAATACGATGTATTATGGATTGCTCACAAAGCAGCAGATATGAATTCTTTATAATGGATTTATTCTTTTCAATTTTTTGTCATCTTTGGGCTTAATAGAAATAGTGCAGCATGTTATATTGTGTGATCTGTTCCTAAATAGATAAAAGATTTCTGTGTTTTGAAGGAAACATTTATATTGGTTAATTTGCTGCATTGCCTGCAGGAATGTTAGTCTGTAGGAGGAAAACAACTGTTTCCTGACAAGATTTTCCTTAACTCTGCTAGAAACTCTTACTTTAACAGTAAAATAAAGAGAAGTAACCCATAAACAATTAAAGAATGGTATCTTCAGGAGTGTTTACCACCCCTCAGACAGAACATCTAAGATTGTGAGATACAAAGGTGTCTTTTTTTTACACGAAGAGAGGCTCTCTCTTAATTCCCTTCCCAGCTCATAAGCCATAACGCTACGGATGCTGTGAGTGTGCAAACGTGAACCTAGATATTCTCTCCATGGATATCAAGTTCCCTGCCTGCTCTTTGGAGAGCCACGAGTCTAACTATAGTAGAAACAGAATACGTGCTTTCCGTTAAGAAATTAAGCGCCACTGTCCACAATGTGCAAAAGACTGTGAAATTGAAAGTGTGTCCCTGGAGTGGATAAAAAAAATAATAGTAAGTGGCAACTCAAAACAGACTCCTGGCAAATAATCAATTATCTTCTGAATTACTATACAAAACTACAGTTCATTTTGCCAGCCTGTTGGGGAAAGAGCTCCACACAGGAGGCAGTCAGCGTAGACTGGGGAGTTGTTTTCAATTTACTTCCCGGGTACCTTCGTGTAAACATCGACCGGCTGGCCGTGCTGCTGGCGTGACGCAATGAGAGAGCACACGTCGCCATTGGTTGGCAGAACTGACTGCGAAATAGCAAACATAGTCACAAAAGAAATCTGTTGCCTGTTGCATCTTTGTGTTTGTACTGTGACTCACATAGCTTAATTTTTAAACCTGGGGCAACAGTTAAACTTTCCTAAAGATTGAAGACTGGGCGAGTCTTCGCTGGGACAGCACTATTTTCCGAACTCGAGCGGAATCTGTTTGGCCTCCAGATGGGTTTAGAGCTGGCTGAAGCCTAGGAAAACAGGAGGAGGAATGATGTTTTACTACTGGCTGCTCATATAGATGAAATGGGTAGAAATTTAGACTGTTTGGGAAGGATGCTGACGGTTAATAAATGTGGCAGGGGGAGTGCCAAGGGCTGTCTGGCTGAGGGTTCGTGTTGGTACAATTTTAAGTGAACCGTAAAGTGTATGCATTAGTGTTTAATAAACAAGAGACATTTCTGATGACTTTCCAGATATGTAGGCCCATGGAAACATGTGAAAGTATTCAGCATTTCTGTAAGTGAAGAAGAGTACCACAGATGAAGCAGTTTTGGCTCCGAGCCGAGAGACAGACCATACAGGAGGGAAATACGGCAGCAGAAGGATCTTCAGTTCTCCTGGCTCTTGTTTACTTTTTATTTTTTAAATGTTTATCTATTTATTTTGAGAGAGAGAAAGAAAGCGCGGTTGGCGGAGGGGCAGAGAGAGAGAGAGAGAGAGAGAGAGAGAGAGGGAGAGAGAGAGAGAGAGAGAGAGAGAGTCCCCCCACTGATAACGCAGAGCTCGTCACAGGGCGTGATCCCACAAACCCATAAGATTATGACCTGAACCAAAATCAAGAGGTGCCCTTGTTTACTTTTTATTTATTTTTTTTTTATTTTTTTTTTTTTAATTTTTTTTTTTTCAACGTTTTTTTTATTTATTTTTGGGACAGAGAGAGACAGAGCATGAACGGGGGAGGGGCAGAGAGAGAGGGAGACACAGAATCGGAAACAGGCTCCAGGCTCTGAGCCGTCAGCCCAGAGCCTGACGCGGGGCTCGAACTCATGGACCGCGAGATCGTGACCTGGCTGAAGTCGGACGCTTAACCGACTGCGCCACCCAGGCGCCCCCTTGTTTACTTTTTAAAATGGGAAGAGGCCTTACCATTTTCAAAATCTTGCCAGAGTTTAAGTTCCCTGAATATAGAGTACAGGAGGGACGCCTGGGTGGCTCAGTCAGTTAAGCACCGACTTCAGCTCAGGTCATGACCTCATGGCTCATTAGTTCGAGCCCCGCGTCAGGCTCTGTGCTGACAGCTCAGAACCTGGAGTCTGCTTCGGGTTCTGTGTCTCCTTTTCTCTCTGCACTTCCCCCACTCATGCCCTCTCTTTCTCTCTCTCAAAAATAAAATAACATTTGAAAAATACAGAATACAGGACATCCACTCCTTAATAAAACCGACTTCCCTGCCCAAGACAGCCAGTCCTGACTATACTCAGCCTGTCCCCTACCATACACAGGTGCACATACACATGCATGTAATCGCATCCATTTACAGATGAGAACACAGATGCTAACTGACCAACAAGGACAGAGGATTAATACATGGCAGTACTGGTGTTTATCAAGTCATACTTAGACATTATACATACGATCTCTGTTACAGCTCGTAAGTCACTTGTCTGGTGGCCACAGGATAAACTCTCTTTTTTACGGACATCTGAAATCAGAACCGTTCTTCAACAGCTTGCTAATTTACTCTTCCATGATATACTTATTCTTTACTATTCTCCAGCCATTCTTTAAAAACACATTTTTAAGAGGCACCTGGGTGGCTCAGTCAGTTAAGCTTCCAACTTCAGCCCAGGTCATGATCTTGCAGTTCATGGGTGGGAGCCCCGCGTCGGGCTCTGTGCTGACAGCTCGGAGCCTGGACCTGCTTTGTATTTGTGTCTCTGTCTCTGTGCCTCGACCCTTCTCTCTGTCTCTCTCTCTCTCTCTGTCTGTCTCTCTCTCAAAAACAAGTAAACATTAAAAAAAAATTAAAAACGGGTGCCTTGGTGGCTCAGTCGGTTAAGCGTCCGACTTCAGCTCAGGTCATGATCTCACAGTTGGTGAGTTCGAGCCCAGCATTGGACTCTGTGCTGATAGCTTGGAGCCTGAAACCTGCTTTGGATTCTGTGTTTCCCTCTCTCTCTCTGCCCTTCCTCTGCCTGTGTGCTCTCTTGCTCTCTCTCTCTCAAAAATAAATAAACATTTTTAAAAATTAAAACCAATCAAATATATTTTTAAGTAGTTAATACATATACATGGTTGAAGAAGAGGAAGAAGAGGAAAATGAAGATTTAGAAGATGAAGACAACAGTGGCCAACAGCACAAAGGAACATACAGTGAAAATATGTCTGCATCCTTCCCTGCTCTGTGGTACCCCACCTCAGGGGTACCCCCTTCCCCAGTGTCTTAGGTATCCTTTCCAAGTTTAAGACTCCTTGTATATACAGACATTTATGTATATCTTCCTCTACTTTCCTGGTTTAAGGGGTGGTAGCACACAGCACACAGTTGATCTCATTGCTTATTTTCACTCCAGCTACTAGCAAAATCTCAGACTAGTTGGGTCGGCCGAGTCCACCAGAGGTGAAATTATTTGCTGTGTTACAATAGGAGAGGCGACATGAAATTAAGTCTTGACTTGGCTCTTTCTCAACTTGTAAAGGACAGAATAGCCTCTCTTTGTATCTTGCAGGCATTATTAATTGATATGTTGTCAGCACTTCCATAAATATTTCTATGCTGTAGTGATTTTTCTCATTGAAATGTATGCTGTGACAATTCAGCACATTTCTCCACCTATTAGATCAGACAGCATCAGTGAGAAGAGAGTGAAACAACTCTTACTAGGTACATCAATTCTTTCATGCCTAAATTACATGACACCGCATTGACTACTATTATTAAAGTTTGGAATAATACAGCACTACAGAACCATTGAGGCTACCCAGAGCACTTGAGAGAACTGATAAATCTCTAAAGAGGGAGTTGACTCTTTTTATACAATAAGATCAAAATCGTGAGAAGTCATTTTTCACTTAATCATCCAATATTACAGAATATTAGAATATTCTGCCCCCCTTTCAGAATTTTCTTGCTTATTGGTACATCAACAATGGACTTTATGAGTTCTGAAGCCTATTTTTCTTATCTTGGTGTTTTGATAATACGACTGACTTGGGGTCTTCGTACTCTGCACAGTTGTCAGGCATACCGGATGTTTCATTGACAATCTCTGCGAATTTAGGGGATTTTTGGTACCCAACGAATGAAAACAATCTACCAATGTAAGGAATGCTTTTAAAAAGTTAGTCTATGCTTTTTTGCTCTTTCAGAAACCACGTGATTTCTACCTGCTCATAGATTGACCAAAATATTTCTGACCACTTAATGCCACTCTGGGACTAATTCAAAAAAATGAGTTTGCATTAGATTAGATATAGGGTTTCATTCAACATCTGGTGAAAACCTGGGTGCACTCTGATGCTCCTTGAAGGCTCTGTTTGCCCAAGAGTTTCTGGATCATATCTTCCAATTCAGAAGAGTATCTAGTTTAATTTTGCATGTATAAATGCATTGGCGATGCATTTAGAGAATGCTTTGGATTCCCAAGGACAGCATTTTCTAGAAATTTAGATTGGCAATTGGAGTTAATATGTTAGTTCATCTCAAATTGTTGCATAAATGGTAGCTATGGCAGGAGGACAGGGGATCTTCCAGGGGGTCTTTCCCTAAATATTTCTGCTTTAGTTTGTTCTGTTCTGATTTGCACCATCTTGTTTCTCAAACTGTTTCCATTTTAAAAGCTAATTTGGGTTTTTGAACAAATGTGTTGAACTTATTTATCATTCCTTTTCTAGATTTCTATTTTGCATAATTACCATAGAATGTATGGATATTTCGTAGAGAAAGAAGATATTTATGAACTTGGTCCCGTACAGGGGAGGATTCATTTGTGAGTATAGGTGGTGTGGTTGCTTTGACCCCTTTCTGGCTGGGAAACGATTTGTTGGATGAACATTCAAGAACGCTCAGAATAATGTCATCTAGGCATGAAAGAATTGATGCATCTAAGTAAAGGTTGCGTCACTCTCTTCTCACTAATTACACGTAAGGGCAGGCGCAAGAAAGAAAGGGAAGATGTTTCCAGGAAGGACTGGTAATATCTTCAGTGTGCCTCTGGGCCCTTGAGGCCAGACCCTTCGAATTTGCCACAGCCTAGGTCCTATCACTCAGTCCCGCTCTAGAGGCAAACATCCCCCAAATGGCCCTCCGTGATGCCTACAGGGTTCTACTTTTTAAGGAAGAATTTATGTACCACCAGCAATGGGTTCCAAAGATGACCCTAGTAACCCCTATTTTCCAAAGGACAAATTACTCCTCCCAAGAAAGAGAGTACTAGGATTTTTTTATGTATTTATTTATTTTGTTTATTTATTTATTTTTATTTTTTTAATATGAAATTTATTGTCAAATTGGTTTCCGTACAACACCCAGTGCTCATCCCAACAGGTGCCCTCCTCAATACCCATCACCCACCATTCCCTCCCTCCAACCCCCCTTTATGTATTTATTTTTTAAAGGTCCTGATGATGATGGCTCTCTAGTCCTTCGCTCTTTTCTTTAGTAGCTACTCGAGCTCATTTCCTCTCAAGTAACGCCTGGAATAGGAAAATAGTATTGTTACTCCCGGTTGTACGTTTATTTTCAACCTGGGGAAATGAGCTCCCACTACAGTTTTCACTTCATTCTTTAGCTTCCAAGGCACAAAATTGTTATACATGTCTATAGTTTTCAAAATGTCAAGTTGAGTACATTGTGTACTATATATTCCATTACATATTTGTGAAATCTTTGTATTGAAGTAGAAATAATTCTCCTTATTTGCTACACTACTTGGCCTGACCTCCTAAAAATACGTAATGGGGAATGGCACCTTCCTCTTGCCACCGTCGTCTGGCCAAGTGGAAGAACTCATGGCTGGTTACATATAGGTTTCTCTTCATTGCACTAGTCTTCTGCCTTGTCTTATGTAACTACCACAGAATTCTTCTTGAATTTTCAGCTTTGCTCAGATAACTTTGGAAGAATGCCATCTAAACACACACACACACACACACACACACACACACACACACACACTCTCATCTGTCTGACATCCTGATCCTTAACATACCCCAACATCACACAAGGATATGTCTCTTCTGACACATTATATGCATTTTATGCTGAAATATTCCATTGGAATTATCAATGTTTATGCTTTCAGGCTAGTCATTTATCATTACAGACCTGTTGTATCATCCCTGCTAATTAAATTTGTTAAGAGTGGGGAGGATTCCTAAAACAGAGTTCTATGATGGGTTCAAATTGAGCTGAATAAAAGTCAGTGGGGATTAGGGGAAGGTGGTCTTGACATCAAAATAGCATTATGTTTTATATCTTCATCGGAAATATTTCTTTTTTGGAACTCTTCCTTCATCATTATAAGAAATGAGATCTGCCTTGGCATTCATTTGTGTGTGTGTGTGTGTGTGTGTGTGTGTGTGTGTGTGTGTTTCCTCCTAGAGTGGGGTCTAGTAAAACTAGATTCTTTGGGTGGATAGAAGAAAAGTACAGATTTCTTAATGTTCATTTTCAGTCAACTGGACTTTTAAAGATGGCCTTCTTTATGTTTTCCATTTACAGTATATACCTGCTTATCCATATGCCTTCAGATCAATAAAAGAGTAGATATTTAAAAGTATCTGTGGCAGCCAACAGCTGGAATCATGCCAGGCATCTTTACATTTTAAATTCTTCCTGGGCTCTAGAGGTAGGTGAGGCCAACTTTCCTTTTGACTCAGCAGGCAAGTTTTACTATGATAAGAGTATTGCTATTTTAAAAAGCAGCTCTTGACAATCTAACTCCAGAAAGCATTCCCACCCTGTGAAATAGTACAGAGGCACCTGCTTCCTTATTGATGAAACACTGGAAAATAATGCCTGTTAGAAGCAATTTTAATCATTTGGTAGCTCAGCTTCTGACTCCTCAGTAGGTTTCTAACCCAACTGCCATGCCAGATCGACTGTCCCAGTTTTTCTGATTGGGCAGGCAGAAGCAATCTAATCATCTCAGGCTTGGCACACAACAGAAATTTGGCTTGATGAACCCCTTGAGAGTGGGTCTGACTTGGCTGAATTCATTCTAAGCATAAGTCTAGCCTTCCGGGTTTTATGGGCTACCTTCCTATTTTTCTCACGGCTTCATCATAACCAAAGTTCCACTTCTAATCTAGTTCTGATTTAGAATGACATGTCACAGTGCTTTCCCTAAAACTTCTGGATACTTAGAATTCTTGATCTCCAGTAAACAGTATCAGGTGATCATCAGCGTCAAGAAAAAAATTTATCTCTGTATATCTCTAAGGGCAAGAGACAGCAATCAATGTAATATTGATTAATTAATAATCTTACAGATTTATTTATTTTGAACATGAATAATCTTGGGGAGATACATTTCGTTGCTAACACTAGTTACTTATCTGATTATTTGCAAAAGGGAAATCACTTACCCTAATCTGAGTCATTTGATCCAAAACAGTATTCTTAACCTTGATCGAATTTGACCTTTTTGAAAGAGTTGTTATAAAAGGTTTTGAAGAAGCAATGAAAGTCTCCCTAGCTCAGGTCACTTACTCTGTAGGTACTCCAGGATATTAGTGGAACCTGAAATGTCTCTGCTGCCTGTAGTGTATAAGGAAGGAATTAACTTTGCAAGTGAAGATCTCAGTGTGTGTGTGTGTGTGTGTGTGTGTGTGCGTGCGCGCGCGCGTGCGCACGTGTGCAGTGCAGTGTATGTTTCATTACAGAAGGCATTATAAACATTAGAGCTTGAAACACATATTTCTCTGTGAGAAACAAAGCCATTTATGTGGGGGGAAAAGATAGCATCAGCCTCAAGGGTCTGGAATGTATCAGATTTTCCAATATAATGTATCAAAATCAATGTATCAGTCATGAATTATAAAAATGTGATTACCCTTTCAGTGGGGAGGATATGGTTAGTGACAAAAGTGGTAGCATAATTTGATGGTGGAGGTTAGGAACATGGAAGGAGGGTGATATGTATGATGTTTCCAAACTGTGTGTACTGTATTTTCAGGGTCAGCTGAAGACAGATCATAGGCTATAAAGCTATTGCCATCTTTTTTTGTTACATCTGGTAGTATATTATCTAATAACTAATTGTGATCTTGTTTCCAACATTGGAGTATGAGATCCTTAAAGTTATTTTATTTCTATATCTCTGGATCTGTCGAAGAATGAGACTTCATACATACAGCGTTTGTTAAGGAAACGTCTAGGAGCCATTTGGGCCACCAGCTGTATCTAGGTCATTATCTGCCAAGTGTTGGCTACTTTAATTTGAAAAAGGTCATGGCCTGAGATACCATATTTTCTAATTGAAAACCAGGTCTTAGAGAAGAATAAAAAGTCTCTTGAATAGTCACTGTGTGTGTGTGTGTAAATATATACATATATTTTTAACAGACAAACACAGCATGTTTTAGCATAAAATCTTATGATAACAGAGCTGGTAAAGCTCACCTTGGAAGGCCCATGTCCAGCTTCTAATCTCAAGCAGCAGCGTCCTCTACAATTTCTCAGTCTCCTGATTGAGCCTTTCTGTTTTGGAAATTGATACAATATGTGCACTTCGCCTTTTTCGTTAACATTTTTTTAGGTAAGATGATTAAATGTGGGAGCTTATGAAGAAAAACAGGGCCCGAGACTCACACATAATGGAGGTCTGCCCCCTTGTATTTCCCTTGTCTTTACAAAGCAATCCTAACCCATTTCGTGATGACGCACTTGGTTCTGAGTAGTTACATACATTCACATTAATAAGATTGAAAGTGGGACAAGGTCCCAATACTCTAAACAAATAATTGCATAGAATCCAGCATTAGTGCTCTTGAGGATGAGTGAAATCCTGATTGTCACCAGCTTTGCCAATAATGTGTGTTTTCTTAACCCAATCAGTGCTAAGTACTGTACCAAAATTCAAGCCAAATAACGTGAGGCTCTTGGCTGTAAACAATTACAATTTTACAGGCACTTTTGATCATTCTGATACACTCTGCATTCAAACACAAATGATTATACAGTACGTTAGATGTTGTGCAACATCCTGCTCAGGATTCAGTAATATGATCTCTATGATAGTTGCAGAAATGGAATGAAATCAGTGAGAGGAAGTGGAAAAAGAACAACAGTTAATGAAATTAAAAGGGAAAGTTCCTTTTTTCAATCCTCAAGATTATTACTAGGTCAAGACTCTCACCTATTCAAAATGAGACGTGTAGACACACTAGTTTTCAGATTCTTTTTATATTCATGTTGGCCCTTTGTTCCAGTTTAGCAAGATACCTATTCACATTTAAGTCCACAACCATAGACTGTTCAGGTAATACTTGACATAGACCTTAAAAACATCCTGTTGCCTTTCTGTGATTTTTGGAACAAAGGAAAAAGAAAAAAAATGTCTGAAGAGTCTGTAAAAATGTTCCTAAAATAGTAAAAAAAGAAAGAAGAAAGAAAGAGAGAGAGAGAAGGAAAAAAAAAAAAAAAAACACCTGCAATTAAACAGAAAAAAAGGGGAGGGGGGTGCCTGGGTGGCTCAGTTGGTTAAGCGTCAGACTTCAGCTCAGGTCATGCTCTTGGGGTTCATGAGTTCAAGCCCCGTGTCGGGCTCTGTGCTGACAGCTCGGAACCTGGTGCCTGCTTCAGATTCTGTGTCTCCTTCTCTCTCTGCCCCTCCCCCACTCATGCTCTGTCTCTCTCTGTCAAAAATAAATAAACATTAAAAAAAAAGAAGAAAAAGAAAAACTTCCTGGAAAGTAAGTTTCTGTTGCATAAAATCCATTTTTCATTTTGTACTGGCTTCCGTTATGGACCGAGATTCATTGGTAAGAGAAAGGGATTGCTCTGAATACACTAAGGTTACATAAATATTTTAAAATTGTGTACTTAGATAACTTTCTGATAGAAAACATTAGCAATGAAATTTTAAAATATTAATACTAATGTGTTAAGGTAATCAATAAATCACAAAATACACTGAAACCATAATTTGGTCCTGGAAAAATTGATAGTATGATTGCCACCCAATTTTATCCATACTGGAAGTAGTGATATAGGAAGCTTTAAATAAAACTTCATTTTTTTTTCAATTTTCCCTTATTGATAAAGTCTTTTTGTTGTCTTGTAGCAACTTTATAATATATTTTAATAGGAGGAAATAGTACATCACGCTCGAAAACTAGACCGAATATTTAACAAGGCTAGGGGCTGTGCTTATTTTTGTTTACCACTGCATTTTTAGTGCCTAGTACAGGGCCTGGAATGCGATAGAAATAGTTAATATTTGTTGAGTGCTTATTATGGACGAGTAATCGTTCTGAGCACATGACCTGGATTAGCTCGTTTAATCTTCACATCAATCCTACGAGGTAGGTTCCACTTTACCCATGAGAAAACTGAGGCCCAGGCTGATGAAAGATATTGCCAAGGGCATGTTGAAAGACGTGCAGTTTGAATGAATTTAGGTCTTTATGAGTTCTTCGAGGTCATTTATTTACATAATTATCCAGTATTTATTAAGGTGATGATGAGCTAGGAACTGTTTTTCAAGAACTCCCTTCCAATTAATACTTCTGAGTCGCATGTGAGAGGCCAATAAAAGGAGTGGGCCTTGGTAAGAAGGAAAAAGAATGGATCAAAATATTTGTCTCAGGCAAAATCAATTAGCAGTCTTTGTGCTGTAGCAATTGGTCAATTCCCATATGCGCTGTTTTGCTGATGTCACTCATTGCCTACAACTTCTAGTTTTCTTAACCTATAAAATAGGAATGATAATTAGAATAAAGTTTGGGAACCACTAAAAATTAATCAGCAAATTCAGACACTTTTGAGAAACATGTGGATTGTAGGGTTATGGAAGTGCAAAGGGCATTTGTGAGGCCTGAAAGATGGGGGGGTGGGAATAATTCATGCTTCTTAAAAAGCAAAAGAACCTGAACTTTTTTTTAAATGTTTGTTTGTTTATTTATTTATTTATTTATTTATTTATTTATTTATTTTGAGAGAGGGAGAGAGAGGGAGGGAGGGAAACCCAGGCAGGCTCCACACTGTCAGCACAGAGCCTGACACAGGGCTCGATCTCAAGAACCGTGAGATCATGCCCTGAGACGAAACCAAGAGTCGGACGCTTAACCAACTGAGTCAACCAGGCGCCCCCTGAATGTTTTCAACGGCTTAGAAGCTAGCTAAGTTAAGCAAGAATTTTAACTGTGTAAAATTAAAATGAAGCACTAAGATTGAGATACTATGTTATTGCCTAAATTTGGGTGAATATATTTGCTCATAGGAATTTCAGGGTAGTCAATGGATCAATTTATCTGATTTTTTGGTAAAATATGTTAACAATGTAGAAAATCCTGTTCCTAACTACTGATTTTCCAGGTTTATTCTTAACATCTTTATCTGGTGAAAGTGTGTGTGAGTGTGCACGAGTTAATGGATCGCTTCCTGTCACTTTCCTCTCCTTTGTGGAATTCTCTTCTCTGAATTGCCTGACACTAAGTGATATAAATTTTTAAATATAGGCAGAAAAGCTGTTATTTTTTATTTAGCTTTTACTGTGTAATGGAATTTGTGACAAGATTATTTGCTACAATGTTATTTTGTGTCTTGATTAGTGTTCTCTGTAAAGGACCCCGAGATATGTGTACAAAAGGCACTGTATGAGCTGTGAACGGAGGGGCAAATGACCTCCATTCAAATATAGCCAAGTAGTCATTACCAAAGTTTGAAGCAATTTGAACTGCCTAACTAGAGGCATGACAACAGTAATTGTGGATGTCCTTAAAGGATAGCTGTATACATTTTGAGCACGGAATACCCTAAGTTCACTTTAAGAGAAGCAATTATTACTCGGTGTAAGTTTTGCTTGAATTAAGTCCTTTAAAACTGGCATTTTCAAAACTTCTGGGCAACACTCATCTACGGAGTGCCTTCACACCAACAATCACATGGCCCAGTGTTGTACATAAGAAATCCGTTTGCCTACAATACAATGACTTGCTATCAAAAGTCTTTGATATCCTAAATAGAGTAAGTTGAGCTTAGAGGCAGTGCTAATATTGTAGGTATTTGAGTTATACAGTGGCCGCCAACAGAGTATCAATGATGTAAATTTTCTCTGGTAAAGGTTAGCTCTCGTTTTTTATTTTTTTAATTTTTTTTAACGTTTATTTATTTTTGAGACAGAGAGAGACAGAGCATGAACGGGGGAGGGTCAGAGAGAGGGAGACACAGAATCTGAAGCAAGCTCCAGGCTCCGAGCTGTCAGCACAGAGCCCGACGCAGGGCTCGAACTCACGGACCACGAGATCATGACCTGAGCCGAAGTCAGACACTCAACCGACTGAGCCACCCAGGCGCCCCTAGCTCTCGTCTTTAAAAGCATTCCATTTCTTATTGCATATGGCACATAAAACTGGCAAATTTAAATATTTAAGGCAAATATTAAGGCAAATATTTAAGGCAAATTTAAATATTTAAATATTTAAGGTCCAGGCAGCTCCATCATCCCTCCTCAACCGCAATGCTTCTCCCAAAGCACGTACTTTCTAAAGTTCTTTGAACAGTAGAATTTTTTGTTTGCAAATGAAGTCAGACTCAGGACCCAAACCATAAAAGGGATAAAAGCCATGAAAGGATAGTTTTCAGTCTTTAGCACTTGTCAGAAAATACCTAATTGCAGTATGTGTAAAACATCTTCTGTTGGATTGCTGCAGACCCCTAGTTCCCACTGAGCCCAATTTGGAAACCGCCAGGATGTCCACAGGGCTGAGAGCTCTTTAGAAGAGAAACTATTCCTTTAGTTCCTGTCGCAGTGTTGCGAGGGATTCAGTAGCTACCTAAAAACTTTCTCATCTAGGATTTACTTATCCAGCTATCCCAAACATTGCATTTTATATGTTAGGAGGTACACGCCCCTTACTCATAGGAAAACCCTGCACGCTCTCACTTTGAGACCCTGTCCTCTCTTCCCAAAGATCGTCTAACTTGGATGTCAAGTTTCATGCCTACTAGACACAAAAGACAGCGTAACAGCAAGAAGGGAACAAAGAATATATATATAAATCAGAGAGAGGTACGAATTTGTTCCTCCTTCTGATTTTTATACAAATTATATATGTATATATATATTATATATACATAATTATATATATAATTTATATATATATATATAATTTTTATAATATATGTGTATATTATACATATATACATATGTATAATTTTTATACAATTTATATATATGTATATATATCAGTTAAAGAAATGATTTGTAAAGAACCATATATCATTTGGGGATCATTTCAGTATAGAATCAAGTAAATCTACATGTCTCTGAGTGTCATATTACAACACGTTACAAACCACAATATAATCAGTAATAATGACAACTAGTTGTTAAAACAGGTTAAATAGTGGTGTATCTTCCATTTTTGAAAGGATGGGTATGCTTGGGGTGCCTGGGTGGCTCAGTTGGTTGAGCATCCGACCCTTGGTTTCAGCTCAGGTCATGATCTCACATTTCGTTGGGTTTGAGCCCTGCATGGGGCTCGGCGCTGACAGTGTAGAGCCTGCTTGGTTCCCTCTCTCCCTCTCTCTCTCTGTCCCTCCCCCACTCACCCTCTCTGTCTCTCTTGAAATGAATAATAAGAATAATAAACTCAAAAACAAAAGCCTCAAAAAAAAGTATGGGATATGCTTAAGGGCTTCGATCACCAGTAATTAAATGTCAAGCCTCTTTCTGTGTGTCAGGCTTCCTTCTTCTCTCTCTTCCCTCTTCTCAGTGTGCCCAGTGAAATAGAATGAGTTGGTCATAGAGGCTGTGAAATAAAATCTGTGTTCAACTTCTGGCGTGTTCCCTTTCTAGCTACGTGAGCTTGGACAATAATGTGAGTCAATAATGTGATTCTCTCTTTGCCAGTGTGGTGATGAGGTTTAATGAGATAAGTGATGGGCAGATCAGTTAATACTTAATAAATGCTTTTCTTTTATGCTCAACAGGGATAAGCTTCGGTGACTTAAACTTTATCATCTTCTAAATTTCCTCTTGTAAACTCACTACTTATGCCATATTAACCTGTAGCTTCAGTTTTGGTTATTGCTGCTTCACAAGTCACCTTAAACTTAGCTTCAAACAATAACAATCTGTTCTTTTCTCCTGATGATATGGGTTGACTGGGCACAGGTGAGCAGTTCTTCAAGGTGATATTGGCTGCGGCTGCCGTCATGACAGGACTTATGTGCTGGAATACTCGGTATGGTCACTCAAATGTCTGGTACTTTGGCAGGACTGTGGGGAGCTTAAGCTCAGCTGAGGCACTGACCAGCTGGGCTTCCCTCTATGTTAGTCTCAGAGCCTCTTTCTCCCACTGTGGCCTCTCCATGTGGCTTCTTCAACAGGGTGGCTGACTTCTTACATTAAAGACCAGGCCCCCCAAAGCATAAAAGCTTACATCTAGAACTGGCCCGGGGTGCTGCTTCTGTGATATATTCTATTGAGGAAAGGGAACCACGGCCTGACAACTCATTGTTGGAAGTGACTGAAGAAAGGCTGAAGAAAGTGTGGTTGATTGGTGGCCATTTTGGAAACCAGCTACCACAGTGTTGGTTTTCTAAGTCTTTGTCCCTGGCGTATCCCTATGACCCTGATAGTGTTGTCCCTTGGCAATACAGATGAGTCCTTTTTACAATTCTGCTTTAATTTGGAAGCAAACAACGCTGGCGATGTTATAAGCATCCACATATGAGATGATTGCCTTTGGTCTAGCTTCAAACAGTTTATTCAATGTTGATGAATAGCACAGCCCATCAATAGATTGAAATAAACACAATATAATTTATATAGGAATTGCACAGAAAGAAAGAAAGAAAGAAAGAAAGAAAGAAAGAAAGAAAGAAAGAAAAAGCCTATAAGTTTGGTGTTACTACCAAACCATCCCAAACGTAATGAAGTTAGTTATAAATTGGGCCATCCTTAAAAAAAAATGTTTTTAATGGTTTTATTTTTGAGAGAGTGTGAGTGGGGGAGGGGTGGAGAGAGGGAGACACAGAATCTGAAGCAGGCTTCAGGCTCCGAGTTGACAGCAAAGAGCCTGACACAGGGCTTGAACTCACGAACCGGTGAAATCATGACCAGCGTGGAAGTCAGCTGCTTAACAACCGACAGACATCCTTTGAAAATGATTTTCACTTTCTCACATCATTTCCCTTCAGTTCTACATTAAAAGGGGCTAGAGCAAAAAGAGAGGGAAAATAATTTGCAATTAAAACAAAAATTCGTAGGGTCTGAGAGCACAGTAGATTGATTATCACTGGTCTTCTGAAATGAGTTATTTTGTCCAGATTATTCATACAGTTAACTTTTGATGTACCAAAAGGAAAAAAAAAAAAAGGTACATATTGTCTCTAGTCCTTCCACAAATTTATTTATCTATTTAAAAAAAATTTTTTTTAATCTTTATTTTTGAGAGAGACAGAGACAGAGTGCGAGCGGAGGAGGGGCAGAGAGAGAGGGTGACACAGAATCTGAAGCAGGCTCCAGGCTCCGAGCTGTCAGCGCGGAGCCCGAACCCAGGAACCGTGAGATCATGACCCGAGCCAAAGTCGGATGCCCAACCGATTGGGCCACCCAGGCACCCACCTTCCACAAATTTATGTTTCTGACTGAGAGGCCTCTGAGAATCATATGGACCCTCTTTCTAGAAAAAGCACATGTGCTCAAAATTCTGCATATAGTATCGAGGGTTTACAGATACAAATACATTCCTGAATCCCAGGTTAAGAACCCCGTCGTAAAGGTCATTAAATCTCTAATGAGAGCAGAAAGATAAGTTTCTCTTGCTCTGTTATTTCCCAAGGCAGCCAACTGTTTAAAAAAGAAATGTTACTCTTTCAACCAATTAGACAATAGCCACTGCTCTGATTCTGTTAAGAAGATTCCACCCATTCCATTCTAATTATCCTATTCTGAGGTGGGGCCAAAATGAACTACAACCAAAAGTAAAAGTAAGGAGTTGAACTCTAATTCACCTCAGCTTTTGATGGTATGGAGTCTTAAGTAAGGTTTGCAGGAGGAGGATAGGGATTTGGATTTCAATACTGGGTTTGGACTGTGGGCAAATCGTTGAAGCCCCCGCTGTCTCTTCTCAGAGTGTGTGTGTGTGTGTGTGTGTGTGTGTGTGTGTGTGTGTGTGACGTTTTTTCTTTGGCTTTTTCACTCACTTATCTATCCCACTCTTACTGTCTCTCAAGCTGACACATTCTTACTCTCTCTCTCAGTCTCTCTTCTACTCTGTCCCTCTTTTTACATATATCCATAAGTACATATATATCTGACGTAAAAATATTTCTAGGTACCTCACAGAGACCTGACAACAATCAAATAAGGTGACTCAAATGCTTTTGAAGTATTTTATGTGTTTACAGTGCAAATTTACATAATTTTTATTTTATAAAATTTGCTGCTGAAAAACAATTCAATTATGATGGAAAACACAGAACTGGGGGTCTAGAGAGGTAGGTTCTAGTCCCACTTTCACTACCTTGCTGTGCGGTCGGAGGGCCAGGCTGTAAACCTCTCAAGGTCTCTGTTTCTTCAGAAATGGCAGGCAAAGGTTTTACAAGGTGAGCTCCGGGACCCTTTTTCAAGCTCTTTTTTTTTCTATCTGTATCTCTAATTTAGTGAACTGGAGAGAAATGAGGTTTTTCCCTAGTTTTGTCAGATTATGATAAAATGCTGGGGTACTTTGATGCCCATGGGTTATATATGCCCAGTTAATGGCACAGATGAACCCTCCCTGCCTCTGCAGCTGGTCTCGTGGGACGGTTACCTGAGAGAACCGGACACCCCACATAGTTTATTTTTCACAGCCATGGAAAGAACAGCTTTGCAAAGCATTTGCAGATTACATTCCTCTGGGGACAAACTTTCCTGGTGTTTGTACTTAGTTTTAATTGTGGAAGGAGGACTTCTCTGTTTGACCAATCTATTTGATATATTGAATTTACCCAAAACGGACGGGACCCTTTGTTCCAGCACTTTGGCAAATTGGCGTATGCCATTCTGTAACCTTTAGTGCTTTTATGTTGTTAAGTTGGAAAGCTTTCTGTGTTCTTATTGCTAGGCTGGTGTTGTCTGGGACGCCTGTATCTGTACCAAAAGGAGCCGTGCTCCCGTAATTGTGGCAATGTTTACTTCTTCCCATCAGTGTATCTGCTCTCTTTTCTGAAGTAATCACTATAATTACACTTCTTCAATGAGTTGCGTGCTATTGTGTCACCAGGCCTATCTGCTAAACATCACTGTGTTTTTCTTATCTGAGTGCTCTCAAATGGGGAAAGTGAGATGTGTTGGCAAGCCACCTTCAATCAAATTAATGTGAGCCCAATGTATTGTCAACAGAGATGGTGGCTGGTCCCTATTTATCCCGTTCCAATAGAATGGTACAGAAACTGACCTGATGTTTATAATGAAGTGTTGATTTGGTTGAGAGGTGCATATATATGCTAATCCTTAAGGAACAATAATAAAGTCTATTTTCTTATTACTTTCACTTTATTCTGATGTCACTGATATACGCTACAGCTGGGTGTTTGTAAAAAAAGAAAATGAAATGAGGTAAAGTGTACAGATTTCTCCTTGTAAAATTTTGGACATACCAGGACTCCCGTGGCTCGAAAAGCAAAAAGTTGGTTATGAGCCCCTATCTGTTTATCTTATTGCCACCGTATATGTTCTCAACAAAATGCATAATACTCCTAAAACTTTATAGTTTAGAGTTTCTGTTGTAAGTAACATGGCAGCAATGACTTGTGTTTAAAATACACGTTACAACACTTGAGTAAATTTAACTTTAGTTAACAAAAGGAGGATGCAATAAAACAAAGGCATTTCTTTATATAGTAACCTTATATTAAATTAGTCCGATAATACAGTTGAAGACTTTCAAGCACATATATTTATTCGATTCATATTGCCTTTGGACAGTACAGTAGAGTCTTAACAACCAGAAAAGGACACTTTCCCTCCATTTACCAAAAGCTATGCATCTGCAATCGCATATTTATTTTACTAGTCTTATGAACAGAAGTAATGAAAAATAGTACTTTTTATCCGTAGTTTGTACTGGCAATTGCTACAGGAGAGTGAACAAATTAAATATGCAAATATACTCCATGCTCTGAATATACTCATGACTTATTCTTACAGTTAGAAGTTTAGAGGATCACCTCACACGTACAAGGAACTTTTGTTCTCCAATTTATAGAAATTCGAGCATGACTGACAAGGACAGACACCTTTTCTTACGTAGCTGTTGAGGATCTGGCCCCAGCACATGTTTCTTAGGCACATGTAATTGTTACTCAGACCTCATGTCCCGTGCAGACAGTGCTTTCATATGAGCAGGCTTAGCCAGAGTAGATCTTAACTGTTTATGTAAAGTACTTACTGGAGTGTTCCTGAGAATATCACCAACCCAACTAAAAGGATATCTCTATGAGAAGATATTCCTTAACTCTGAAAGAGACTCTCAGAAGACAATCCATTCTTAACTCATAGGCTGCTGAAATCACAGTAGTATGTTTTCTCTTTGAAACAACACCCAAAAGCAAAAAAAGGCAGAAATGTCCTATTTCATTCCTAAATGAAATATACCACATTTGGATGAGGAAAAAAAACAGCATAACTACAAATGCTTCCCCTGTTAGTCATGGCCACCTTTTCTCTATAAAGGACTGTGGAGTCACTCCAAAAGATTACATTAACATCTATTAGGAGTTTTTTGTTTGTTTTTGTTTTTGTTTTTTTTAATCCAATAGAACATAGCAACTGGAGGAAAAAATATGTTATTTTAAGAAGATTTTAAAATAATTTCTCCCACTAAAGCTGAGACTATGTAAATGAGTTTTGTATCTCAAGATATTTCTGTAAAGTTTTAGACCACCAGAGATAAGGGGTAGGAACCAGGGAGAAGAATTCATGATTAACTAATGGTCCCTGTTAATTGCTACACTAATAAATTTAGTGTTGTTTACATTTTACGTTCAATTTTAAAGTCTGTTGTGTTGTAGATGGTGACTAGAATTGTAATTACAGATTGGTTCTTTGGGCCCACTCATTTACTTCCTTGTGTAATTAATCACAACTATTTTCCCTAAGTCTGAATTATTCTCAGATGTTAATTTGCTTTTCGAACCTTTACTCACATTTCATTATTTGAAAAGACTCATCAGAGGAGACTAGTTAAGATGCACTTGTAGTCAAGGCCTGTTTTCTTGTAACTACAACCGGGCTTTTCCTCAAGACACATCATTTCTAGAGGGTGACCGTGCGCCATTTCCCAAGGAAGGGAAATGTGTTAGACACCTGCCCTCACACCTGCTGCAGTATGGTGAGAATAAGACGGGTGCAGCCGCTCAGTGTCAAGTACCCGGAGGGCTCCTCTGCTCACCGCCGCTATGCTTAGTGGAGCCCGTGGCTTGGGAGTGAGAATGGGACGGGAAAGGTAATGAATCCTGCCCAGGAAGCATGACAGCCTGCGTCCCTTATTCTTGTTTAATTCAATCCTTGCTCTGCTTCTTCCAGTAATTCCACTTTATTTGGCGCATCTCGGTGCCGTTGATGTAGTCTTCACATGTTTGCGTGTTTTTTCTTTGCATGCTACTGCCTACTAGTATCCCAAACGGAGGATGGTTTCCCCCTTCTGCTTAGATGTAAAGTGTTCTTGGTTGCTAATGTTAGGGCCCTTTATGAATGCGAGCCCACTTACCATCATTATACCACATTCTTACCATCATTATACCACAATCCTCATGATCTAAGCACAGTTCTTTTCTGGAAGAAACCATAACCTTTCATAACTGCAGGGCCTTTACATATGGTGCTGCATCTATCTGGAATGCCGTTCTATTTTTCCATCGTGCAAGACTTAGATTTATTTATTCAGCTGATATACAGTTAATGGGGACTGACCATGGGCCAAGAACTGTGTTAGCTCACGGAGACAGAACGATGAATTATATTCAGTGCTTGCTTTTGAAAAGTTAACCAACTCTACCATGCATTATTAGATGTTCCTTCCTGTGCGTTCTCGCGGCGTTTTATACTTTTTAGGTTGTCTTAGATCAGGCATGCATACGCTCTCCTACTTGCCCATTTCTCTAGTCCCTGGAGTTAGTTTCTTAGCAAACATTGTAGAAATAGAGAAGGCCTTAGGGATATTCTAATCTAACTCCATTTGTAGATGAGGAAACAAATGATCACAGGGCTAAGTGAACACAACTAATTATTTGAGCTGAGACTAATTACCCAGACTTGTTTACTCCTAAATCTAGCATTGTTGTCATTGTCCCACCGGGTTTGCAAGTATGTCTGGAAGCTTTTGGGAAGCAGTCTTTACTTCTGTTGGATTACCAGGGTGCTAGTCGTTAGCATCAACCTAGCCTAACAGCGTGTGAAACTATACCATAATGGCTAAAGAGTAAATGTACTTTCAGAAAATAAGCTCTCAATGGGTATTTTACATTCTGGGAGTCATGACTCAGCCATTCCCAAGTGACCTAAGCCAGAATATTCTATAGTGACAGAAAAAGAAGATTTCTTTTACCTAAAATGACAACCAAATGAGTGTTATCAGATTAGGTTGGAATATGATTATGCCACAACAGATTAATAATGCAGTTTTGAGAGACAATTGTTCTTTATTACTGAAATGCATCATAATGGTTAAACATGAATTCTGCTGGAAATCTTTGGAGCCTGAGTGGCCTAAAGAACATAGATTCTATAAGCACATGGACCTCAGGCTTCTTTCCTAGACTAAGTGGAAGATGAATGATAAGCTCATCCCTCCTTGTTACCAACCCAGGTCATGGTATATTCTAAGAAGGATATTTTGTACCCACCAAATCTGATTTATTTTAAGGATACCACCGGTGGGATTTACTGCCATTGCAATGCTGTTTTCTTTTTCTTCATCAGTTTTCCCACCTCCTTTGCCTCTGGAGGACTATCTTTGAAATTACGATTATATTCCGGTTTGTGGATTTTTAATTTCCTGAAAAGGTGTTAAGCAGCCAGGATTGGATAATGGAAGGCTCCCTAGACTGGTGCAGGAGTTCTGGGTTCTAATCTTGTCTCTGCTAGCTACTAAGATGGAAGAACTCTGGGCCTCTGCCCCGTCAAGTGTAAGCCGAAGGGGTTGAACTCCTGGCCTTCAAAGACCTTTCAAGCTATGTGATTCGGTGATATGACATCGAAACTTTTGTTGTCAATTTTTCCATCGATTCTGGAGATTCTCCTTTTTTTTTTTTAACGTTTATTTATCTTTGGGACAGAGAGAGACAGAGCATGAATGGGGGAGGGGCAGAGAGAGAGGGAGACACAGAATCGGAAGCAGGCTCCAGGCTCTGAGCCATCAGCCCAGAGCCTGACTTGGGGCTCAAACTCACGGACCGGGAGATCGTGACCTGAGCTGAAGTCGGACGCCCAACCGACTGAGCCACCCAGGCGCCCCTGGAGATTCTCCTTTAGTAACCCCTGACTCTGAACTAAGTCAAATATAAAAATAGGCTGATTAAGCTACCATAGATACTCTCTTTAAGTAACTTCAAGCCGTACAATTCTGTCATTGCAAAATGAAGTTTGAGGAGCATCCATTTCCAGAGAGTTCAGAACTGACATGCACCGTATAAGCAGCTACAACAGTCTCCTCCTCTTTATTAACATATACCATAGTTTGTCAATTCAGTGGTGAATGCTTCCAGTTTCGGGAAGCCCTCTGGGTAAAGCCCTGCTTAGCAGGTTTAATGTGAAGAGTTGGTGTCATCCTAATCAGCTGTCTCTGACAGAGTAAACATGGCTCCGTCTGTGCTGTCCCTCCCTGGCTGGCTGCGGGTTTCCAGCCCACTGAGCACTTGATGCCAAACAGTCTGTTAAGGACGAGAAGAGACTCTTTGGGGATCCCTGGTATTTATCACTGTTTAGGAAACTTGAGGTGCCAAGGGCCAGGGCTCATATGTAGCACATTCATTCTAAATCTTTGATCAAGTACACACTGAGGGATCTGGGGTTTTATTTTGGCTTTTTGTCTCTAGCATAAGGTGACACTGCTATTCCGCTCAGGTGTTTTTGTTAACCCTATCTTTTGTGTCAGGAAACGCAGTTCCAAGACCTGGCATTACCATCCAAACTGCTGGATCCTTTTTCAAGGTAACAGGTCTTGATATTATTATCCAATTCTGAGATGGGAGATGTTCCTCACCTGAGAAACTTCATTTCCAGAGAAATGAACCAAATTGCTTTTTTTTTTTTAATTTTTTTTAACGTTTATTTATTTTTGAGACAGAGAGAGACAGAGCATGAACGGGGGAGGGTCAGAGAGAGGGAGACACAGAATCTGAAACAGGCTCCAGGCTCTGAGCTGTCAGCACAGAGCCCGACGCGGGGCTTGAACTCATGGACCGCGAGATCATGACCCGAACCGAAGTCGCCCGCTTAACCGACTGAGCCACCCAGGCGCCCCCCAAATTGCTTTTTAAGTACAGACTCCTAAAAGTGTAAAACATATCTGAAGTCAGTTGTTACAAATGATTGTTTCCCGAGCAGAAACGTATAAAATAAAAACAATCAGAACCCGACTGTAGAAATACACGTGTAGACACACATATAACTATATAGATTAGGGAGGTATGGTGGCAGGAGGAGGCGCGCTGCTGAAAGGAAATGGTAAAATGAGTAACTAGTGGAGGTTTGCATGAAAATAGTTAGGAACAGACGGTATCTTTTAATTCTTGCATTCCTGTTCCTTCGTTCAACGTTGTGAAATTTTCTGGTTCGGTATTTTCTGTATTTGCTAACTTGATTAAACATATTTTCAGAATTAAGAAAACAGTTTACTATTTTATAATGATGTGCTAATCCTAAAGCACAGGGAAATTTTCTCCAAAACCTTTTTTTTTTTTTTTTTAAAGTAAACGTAGGGGTGCATGGGTGGCTCAGTCAGTTAAGCGTCAGTCAGACACTTGATTTCAGCTCAGGCCATAATCTCGAGGTCTTGAGATCGAGCCCCACATGGGGCTCTGCACTGGGTGTGGAACGTGCTTAAGATTCTTTCTCTTCCTCTCTTTCTGCCCCTCCCCTGCTCATAGGCACATGTGTGTATGCTCTATTTCAAAAAAAAAAGTAAAGGTAAAGGTAACATGAAACTTCTTGCAGGAAGCCCTTCCTTTACATATGTATAAGTGTGTGTACATATCTGCAATTTCATATGAAATAGTTTTTCAGCCGTGTAATTATTCTAACACTAAAGACAACACCTGGATGATAATAATGGAAATAATAATAATACGATAAGAATTCTGTAAAAAATGTGTTAATTACCCTAACTGACTTCATGCATGAAATATTTATATATGTATGTATTTATGTTTACAAAAACTTAAAATACTAGAATGTCAGGAGAAGAGTAATAATATACTTAGGTAAAGTACAAAAGGAATCCCCAGTTCATTTTAGTTTTCCCTGAAAGATTTACAAGAAACAACTTTTATTGGTTGATAAATCACTGATTTAGTACTTAAAAAATAATGCCTTTTGGATTTTTGTTGTTTTTGTTCATGGTGTAACTTTTTCCTATTTGGTTTCAATGTGTCTTTTCTCACTCCCCACTGAAGGGAGTAATGGATTTTTTAGGAATCTCTTGAAAATGTACATTGAAATAAATTGTGTTTTAAAAAAAAAAAGTATCTTAGGAGCTGTATTCATGGTTTGAGCGGACTGCTGGCCTTAGAGCAATGTGGGTAGGAAGTGATTATTGTAGCAACTGAGTCTGGATTTTTTTTTCTTCTAGAGATCTGAAGGAACACAGTATATGTTTGCCATGTGTAACTTATACTGTGTAGAAGATTTATTGCCTTTAAAGTAATCTGCACAATAGAGCCTGTCATTATAGATTGCAACAAATGCATCAGGGCAACTGGCCTTGCTTGAAAAAGTTTAAACTTTCCTCTGGCACCTGTCACATTAACATGGAAGTGATTCAAGTGCCATTTTTTAAATATGAGCCATTTTAAATGTAGGGAACAAAAACCCTGAGAACTAAGCCAGTCGTAGGAGATAATGCAAAATCATATTTTGGGGATAGAAAGCAATTCCTAGTTAGTCCTTCATAATATGTCTTTTCAGGTAAAGAGTGTTGAAAAGTATTGAGTATAATTATAATTTTTTTAGTGTTTCCTTATTTATTTTGAGAGAGAGACAGAGAGAGAGAGAGAGGCAGATAGAAAGATCAGGGGCAGGTCAGAGAAAGAGAATCCCAAGCAAGCTCCGCACTACCAGCCCAAAGCCCAATGCAGGGCTCGAACCCACGAACTGTGAGATCATAATCTGAGCCAAAATCAAGAGTCCGATGCTGAACCAACTGAGCCACCCAGCCACCCCTGATTATCATTTCTTTTTATGACATGAATTCTTTTATTCTACTTTTACTAACAAGCAGAAAACATTATTTTTAAATGAGAGCCCATGAAAATTCTGTACTTACTGGGATCTGTAAAAAATCAGTTTTGCTTACTGGAAGGGTAAAATGCTGTTTTACATACCTTTCTCTTTGCAATTAAATTAGATTTTTTTTTCTCTTTTTTCAGTGGAGAAAAACTCATAAAGGAAACAGCCTTGGAGATGTAATATGCTTTAGCGTATTTAAATAATTAGACTTGTGTCTCATTGAAATGTATGTGCTCTAGGTTTGATGGTGATAAAAGCATGAATATTAGTATGATTAGGAAATTACATCATGTCACAGCATAATTGATTGATTGATAGCTGAGTGAAAACTAACCATAAAGCACGTGAAAATAAATGCCTGTTCTGCAGTTATTCAGGCAGAATTTCTGTGTCTACCCAGTTGCAAGATTAGTAACTGAAATGCTCATCTTCCAAAGTGGAATTGATATTTCTGCCTTTTGCTGTGTCTGTCTATGCTTTCATTATAACCCTGGCAAGGGAAAGAATAAGATTCCAAGTGCTGAGTGCTCAATTCAGTAGTTAATTGTTCCTCAAGACCTGTCAGATGGACACCAGATTACTAATCGACCCCCCGAGCAATTAGTGTTTTGGAATTTCCCTTTCAGAGTCTCAAGTTTTAAACGTAAAGCTTCACTAACAGACGAGTTGACCCTCTTTTCCTCCTCTCTCGAGAATCGATTCTCCCAAACATTTGAATTATCATTAATTTTTCAGAAGCATTTTGTCTCTTTTTCCGCTTGTGTTTTTACTCTCTCCTTCTCTGTCTTGATCTTTTAAAGATTCCGGCTCACACGGGTCTTTGGCAACACTCACCACGAGGGTAGAAGGGATGGAGGAGCCAGACCACTGCAGGATTCTCTGTTTCAAAGCTGAACCAATATTCACCATTGACATATCCATTCATCTGTGCAGGGTCATTGGAAATCCTCTCTCTCTAGTTTTTCCTTCCCTTCAGGGAGCAGTGCTTAAAAGAGCAAACCCCTGGTGTGAAGAGATAGGAGAATTCTCAGCACGCCCAATGGTGCCAGGCATCGAATTAAAGTTGTCCGTTTGCTGATGACTGTCTGTTGGAGCTCCCAGCGCGGGGAGGCACTGTGCTCTCCGTTGATGCTTTGTTTACTCGAAACTCTGACAGTGGTGCTTCAATTTAATTTTTTTTAATGGCAGAAGTCACATCATGCCAAAAATATGCCAGGAGGGTAAAAACAGTAAGATATGTGTTGCTCTGTAGAGTTATATCATGTTATTAAGATTCCCAAGGCTTGCTCAAGGAAAAATAAAAATTTTAAAGCTTTGCAAGAAGAGACTGCTCCCCACATTGCAGTAGCCAAAAAAAAAAAAAAAAAACAGAGAGAGAGAGAGAGAGTTAAATCATGACTGAATTCACTCCACTTTTGAGGAATTTAAAACTTGTCATTTATTCTGCAATTGTTGACATTCCCAGATCTATTTTGGCATAAATCACATTTTGATATGACTGAACCCACAATTTTGACTCTCTTTGTATGCATTATCTCTTCTCAGTGAGAGACACTAAGAGGCCATGCATTGCCATTAAATCTCAGATGCCAGAAGTCAGCACTGAAGATGTTTTCTCCAGTTTGATTTTCTTTGTTATCATAGGAGGTGTTAACGTGGTTTAATTCACTGGGCAAAGTTAAGAACTGTGAGAATTAGATTTGTAAGGAAAGATCTGAAAACCCCAGGAAGAACATAACCTATTTAGAAGATGAAAGTTGAGGATACATAGTCCTCTTGCCAAGTCCCAGAGAACATGTTTCACCAGTGTTTGTGATTGCTACTGATTATTTATGTTTCTGCTCTCACTTTAATCTGTTTTATTTGCAAATAGTGAACAGTGCCTGCACAAAGTAGGTCCTCGGTAACCTCCACTGATAGAATGAATAAACAAGGTTTGGTATTTCTTTTTTATTTACAATTAGGATTTTTTTTTATTCTGCTTTATTTTACTTCATACCTGATTAGGAAAAAAAAATGTTCTGTGCTTTGGCAAATTCTATTTAATGAGTATTTTCCCCCAGATGCAAGTGTTACATACATCCCTAGGATTGCATTTGGAAAAACGTTTACCCTAAACATTTGTAACTCTTCAGAGGTATGTCTACGGGATGCAGTTTGTTGTGCGACGGCTTATTCATAGCACCTTCATTATCATTTTACCCTTGGAAAGCAAGCATGTGTAGTTGGGGAAGTCGTGCTATAGCAAACAGTTTAATCTAACTAAGTGACCTTACACAAAAGAGAAAATGTACAATAACAGCCAAGCTTGTAAAAAGGGCAAACTGTATTCGAAAGCGACCCAGAACTGATTTTAACATATCAACCACAAGGATGGGACTGTGTCATCCTTTTAAGAGCAAGCTATACTACAGATTTTAGAAGTACCTACTCTTTAGATTTGTTGAAAAATACAAAGCATGATTCTTTTCTCAAGAGATTATCCCCCCCCAAAAAAAACCCCTCCCGTCCTCCTGTCTCTCTCTGTCTCTCTATCCATTTATCTATTTTTTAAACTATGCTAAAGGAGCAATCTCCACTGATAAAATGAAGCCGTTCTTTTTCTTTAGTGATCTAGACCTTTTTACAAAATGTCATATCTGGTTATCCTTAATATAAAATAACCCATCCAAGCTACCAGGGTGCAACTTTATATCTTAAATATCAGTCTGCGCCCTCTAGCCATTAGTTATCAAGTATTGTTTAGACCAGTCATGGCATAAATGCTGTTAATGGAGTTTTACAAATGGAATGGGAGCGATGTGACTTCAACTAGAAGAAATTTAAAATCATATTTATAATGCTTGTTCCTGATATTTTGTTACCTATAGTTTTTTAACATGACATTTAAATATAAGGATTAAGTATTTTATCACAATCTTATTTCACGTTAAGTCTTTTTCCATAGCACCCATAGGATATTTTAAGGAAGGCTCCATTTTATTTGTTCGATTTTGTGAGTGCTGTGTTAATTAATATTATAATCATCGAGTGCACTTGATATTAAGCATATACATAGTAAGTGCCAAAAGAAAATATATACTATTCTGATGTTATTAAAAAATAACAGGTACTGGGGCGCCTGGGTGGCGCAGTCGGTTAAGTGTCCGACTTCAGCCAGGTCACGATCTCGCGGTCCGTGAGTTCGAGCCCCGCGTCAGGCTCTGGGCTGATGGCTCGGAGCCTGGAGCCTGTTTCCGATTCTGTGTCTCCCTCTCTCTCTGCCCCTGCCCCGTTCATGCTTTGTCTCTCTCTGTCCCAAAAATAAATAAAAAACGTTGAAAAAAAAAATTTTAATAAAAAAATAAAATAAAATAAAATAAATAAATAACAGGTACTATTTATGTAAATAGTGACTGCTCTGTGTTTCATAAGAATTCAGTAAGGCTAGTTTTATCACTAATTTGACAATTTTGCTTACTTTTTTTTTCTCCTTTCTTATTTACTGAGCACATACTCTGTGCAAAGTATAGTGGGATGTGCTGGATCCCACTATAAGGGATAAGATGAATAAGACAGTCTTAGCTGAGTGAAAGAGACTAACATAGACAATTTTCATACAACAGAGTAACTGCCATAATTGACTGAATGATTCTTAGTAGAAATTTACATTGGAGCGTTATACATCATCTTCCTTTTAAGTTCCCAAAATATTTTTCTTGCATGACTATTTGTAACCGAGAATCTGACATTATTATAGAAGAAAAAACTGACCTCAGGGACCTCACAGTCTAGTGTGAGAGCCATGTAGACACAAGGCAGTTTGGGTCCAGGAAGGGAAGAATGGTTTAGGGCAGGGAAGAGCATTACAAGGAGAAAGAACAACATAAACAGACATATATAAAAGAAAAGATATGTAGAAGAGAGGTAGGAGAAAGTGTAGGAGAGCCCTTAAAGTTAGTAGTGTTTGGGGCGCCTGGGTGGCTCAGTCGGTTAAGCGGCCGACTTCGGCTCAGGTCATGATCTCGCTGTCTGTGAGTTCGAGCCCCGCATCGGGCTCTATGCTGACTGCTCAGAGCCTGGAGCCTGTTTCCGATTCTGTGTCTCCCTCTCTCTCTGACCCTCCCCCATTCATGCTCTGTCTCTCCCTGTCTCAAAAATAAATAAACGTTAAAAAAAAAAAAACTTTAAAGTTAGTAGTGTTTGCAGCACGCTGTCAGCAATATAAGAACTAGAAATACAGAGGAAATCTCAAGGTAAAATTTAAAACATTCAAAGGAAAATGAAAATTGTAAATGAAAAGTGACTTTAATGGGGGGGGGGGGTCAGTGCTGCATGATTATAGCACTTTTTATTTTTATTTTTATTTATGTTTCTGTAGTTTCTAAATAGTTTTCAATAATGAGTTTGCATTTTAAAACCAGAGAAAGTTTTTCTTATGAAGTAAGCCCAAAATACATACATATAAATAAGAACCTGAAGAAAAACATACGGGACCTGAGAGACCCTGCTGAAAAAGGACAAGGTTGACCTGAAGCAATAGCTTGGGAATGAAGAAGGATCAGATGGTAGTGTTTTAAAAGATGAACTGAGAAGACTGCCGTTGATTGAACGTAGGATAAGGGAGGAAGAACTAGACTACTTGAAGGGCAATTAGTCAACCTTCTTTGCACGTATTGGGAACTTAACTCTAGCTGCTTGGAAAAATTATTTTTAATCAAAGTAACACAGTGAGGTATTGGCAGTGTCAGAAAAGGAATTGAAATCTCCTAATCATAAATCACTAGGGGAAAGATCAGAGGGTAATTTCATATTATGCTTCTGAAATCTACCTACCTGTAACTTCCCCTCGTTATTTCTCTTTAGTTCTGTTCCTTGGAATTTCAAAAAAGGGCTTCTTTGGCAATGATAGTCCCTGTAAAGTAGCATAATGTTCTAGTTGCTTTCCTTCCATCTCCTCATTTAACCCTCAGAACAACCTTTCAAAGTACGTTATTATTACCCCCATGTCAAAGCCGGGGGTCCTGAGACATAGCAAGGCAAAGTAATCTGCCTCAGGTCCCATGAGTAGTTACTGGAAGTCTAATGGTTCAGACCTGGAACAATTCAAATATATACCCAGATTCAATACACAATAGTCAGAATATGACATTTCAGCAGAATGAACACTGAAGAATTAAAGGTCCTTATTATGGTAAATGATTGGTTTTTTTAAAGGTAGTTCTTGGGGCGCCTGGGTGGCTCAGTGGGTTGAGCATCCAACTTCGGCTCAGGTCATGATCTCACAGCTCGTGAGTCTGAGCCCCACGCCGGGTTCTGTGCTGACAGCTCAGACAGAGCCTGGAGCCTGCTTCGGATTCTGTGTCTCCCTCTCTCTCTGCCCCTAACCCACTCGCATTCCGTCTCTCTCTCTCTCTCAAAAATAAACATTAAAAATTTTTTTAAAGGCAGTCTTGGTAAGAAGAGTCAAGAAAATATTGCAAAAAGTATGACAAAAGTTAATTTTGGTAAAATATCTAAAATAAAGACTCTATTTCCCTGTTTTTTCTTTCAAGAAATGCAAGCATTACATCATTAAGTTTCTTCTCTGAGACCCTGTACCGTTTTCTATATTCTATAAAGTATATGCCAATTGGTAGTCTCTAACCTAAAATGACCATAGGTACTGTATGGGTAGAAGTTAGTAAGAGGTCCAGAAAACACAGAGGGCTAGAATCATACTTATTGGTTTGTATAATTCATGGTTAATCAAACTAAATGGTTTTTTTTAATTCATTTATTTTTTTTTATTTTTTAAAAATTTTTTTTTTCAACATTTTTTATTTATTTTTGGGACAGAGAGAGACAGAGCATGAACGGGGGAGGGGCAGAGAGAGAGGGAGACACAGAATCGGAAACAGGCTCCAGGCTCCGAGCCATCAGCCCAGAGCCTGACGCGGGGCTCGAACTCACGGACCGCGAGATCGTGACCTGGCTGAAGTCGGACGCTTAACCGACTGCGCCACCCAGGCGCCCCTTAATTCATTTATTTTTGAGAGACAGACAGAGAGACAGAGAGGGAGAGGGAGAGAAGGAGAGGGAGAGAGGGAGAGCAGGAGAAGGTAGAGGCAGAGAGAGAGAGAGGGAGAGAGAGAATCCTAAGCAGGCTCCACACTGTCAAGGTGGAGTCCAGTGCAGGACTCGAACCCACAAACTGCGAGATCATGACCTGAGCAGAAATCAAGAGTCAGATGCTTAACCAACTGAACCACCCAGGGGCCCCAATAAACTACATGTTTTTAATTATTAAAGCACTTAACTTTCTTTGTATACTTATATATCACACGATATGTATGATACAAAAATATACTAAACTCAACCCAAATTTAAGAATCAGTCAATAAAGCAGGGTGCCTGGGTGGCTCAGTCGGTTAAGCGTCCAACTCTTGGTTTTGGCTCTGGTCATGACCTCACGGTTTGTGAGCTCGAGCCTCACGTAGGGCTCTGTGCTATCAGTGCAGAGCCTGCTTAAGATTCTCTCTCTCTCTCTGGCCCTCCCCCAGTTGTACTCTGTCTCTCAAAAAATATATATAAATAACCTTAAAAAAAAAGAATCAGTCAATAAAGCCTAATGCAGTCTTTACACAAGTGAAACCAGCAGGTCTTCAGATGTTATAAAATGAATGTGCACATTTATCACATGCAGTTCCCCTGTAGCTCAAGCTCTAGTTCACACGTGGTTGCCTTCCCAGGACTCTCCTACCATAAAGAGGCCAAGTAGTAAAACTCAGAGAAAAACAGAGTATTATCCCAAACTATACAATAGGTAGAACTTTCTAGCACCTAATAATTACTTGCTTCGTGAAATGAAGAGGAAGATGATGGAATGAGAGCAATCAATGTGTTTGTGTTTGGGGCAGAGAGGAGTGTGGAAAGACCAGAGAGCTGTGTAATACTGTAAATGCATTTTCTAAGTTTTAATGAATTCTAAATGAAATGGAATTTATTTTTCTTGGTGGGAGAGACAATAAGGATTCTTTAGGCCATTTATTTCCATGCAAGTTGAACTTTCCTTGAAAGTTGAAACTCTTATTAAATATTTCAGTAATAACTACAGTTCTCATCTTTTTTTTTTTTCTGAGAGAAAGAGAGAGAAAGAGATCTCAAGTAGGCTCTACACTCACCCTTCTCATCCTTTTGATGATACAAATCTTTGCTACAACTGGGACGCAGTCTTTAATTAGGCTTCGTTTTCCAGGGTTGTACTTTCTTGTCATAAACAGCAATGGCACTGTTGCCCACTAGTTTACATGTGGTGATTTTTGCTGATAATTGTGACACATTTACCTTGATTCTCTCAAACTCTCTTTTTTCCTGTCCCTCCTAGTGACTAGGGTTTGCACCTGACTGTGATTAAGGGTACAGTCAATAGATTGAAAAACAAGACATTGAGCATGGGTCTAATGTCCGGCTTATAGGAAGTCAGAAGGGGTAACTGACTCCTAAAGTTTCTTAAGGGAAGAAAAGGAGATCCACAGATCAGATATGCTCCACCTGTCCTTAATTGAATTCCTTCCCACTTCCAAAGAAGTGGTCTTTCTTTTTCCCCAGTAGTTGTCTGAAATGTGTGCCCTTGATTCTTGTTCCGTGTTCTTGATCATTCCATTCCATCAGTTCCCACCCGTGCCCCATCCACACAGTTTTGTATTCTTCCTTTTTTCTTTTCCACCATTTCTTTCCCCTCAGCTTAGCGCAGGGGTTGGCAGGCATTTTCTGTAAAGGGCTAGAAGGGGTATTTTCAGCTTCGTGGGCCGTATGGCCTCAGCCCAACTTCTCGACTCCGCCTGGAGCCGGAAAGCAATCATAGATGGTGCATAAAGGAATGGGTCTGTGTTCCAATACTACTTTACTTACAAAAAAAGATGTCACACCGGATTTGACCTACTGTCACTTTTTGCTGCCTATTTGTCAAGGGAAATGACCAAGTTTTGCCCAAATTGCTTAAAAAGAAAATCTCTTGCCTAGATTCTTCTTTTCCTCGTAAACTGCAATTCATCCTGATTAAGATGTTTATAAGTGACTAAAGTTCTTCCATGATTGCCGTATCATTTTCTCATAAGCCATTTTCTCCATAACCCACTCATCATGGTTTCTGACTCTGACACTCTACTGACACTGTCTCTCACAGATTGTCTCTAGCCTCCCAAGTGCCTATTTTCTCTCCTAATCCTATTTGATTTCTCTGATACCTGTGCTACACTTAAACATTCTGTCCTTGAAAATCCTTCCTCACTTGCCTTTTGCAAGAGCATATTCTCTCCCTCTCTCTGTTTCCCTTTCTATTCTAGAAATATCCTCCCAGTCCCCAGTGTCTACTCCTTCAATGTTGGTTTAACTCCAGACTTCCATTCTCATCTCCTTCTATCCACTTTCTCTCTGCTGTGACTTCCATTACTGTCATTTCAACAAATTCCTGTATGCACATGATTCCTAAACATCCTCCAAGACTTCTGGCTTCTTTCCCATCAAGAGATAGGAACTTCCAGTGTCCAACTCATTGGCTATACAAGCTAATAAGTTCTCTAAGGAAAGACGAAGTGTAGCAATTATGTGCCACATAGTCCAGGGGGCAGTTCTGACTTTGGGGTGGCCTTGGGAAAAGTTCCTTAGATTCATCAAACCTTGTTTGTTTCATCAGACATAAGAAGAAGAATCCCTCACTGGGCTTTTGGAGGATTAAGTGTAATACACCCACAGTCTCTTTATTAACTATTTTACAGATACCTCACAAATATTTATATTTTTGTGACGGTATCCTTTTGATGTCCCCATTCCCTTTCCTTCATTCCCCCAAACCCAATTCATCAGCTCATCTTTTTGATTCTCTGTCTAAAATCTTTCTCAGATTTTTCTCTTCCCATCGCTCAAGTTCTGGCCCTACTTCCAGCCTTTCCCCTCTCTCTTCTGTTCTATATGTTGTTACTATTGACATATTTCTAAAGAAATTGTGAAGGCAGCGTTTTTTGATGGCAGTAGGATTAAGGTCCAGATATTTAAGTCCATTTGCAGTATCTGAATTCAGCCTTCATCTCCACCTCCATCGTACCCTATACACAGACATACGCCTCCCTGTCTTCTAATCATACCAAGCCACCCTTTTTCTCAAATGTGCCAAGTACATTTAGCATCATCTGTGATTTTGTCTGAATTTTGTCTTAAGCAAGAAACTCATCTCTGTCTGTTGTAACTGATGAAATTCTGTTCAGCTTTCAATACAGTTCGACCATTAGCTCTTCTATATGGCTACTTCTCCCTACCAGATTTGGAACTAAGTATTTTCTTTGGTAAATCATCACTAAAGACAGACCGTAAGTTCCATTGGGGCAGGGACTTCTTTTTTTTTTTTTTTTTTTTTTTTTAAAGCTTCAGGGTTTTGTTTAAATTCTAGTTAATTAATATACAGTATCATTGGTTTCAGGAGTAGAATTCAGTGATTCATCACTTACATACAACACCCAGTGCTCATCACAAGTGCCCTCCTTAATACCCAGCACCCATTGAGTGCATCTCTCACCCACCTCCCCTCCAGCAACCCTCAGTTTGTTCTCTATAGTTAAGAGTCTCTTATAGTTTTCCTCCCTCTCCTTTCTTTTTCTTTCCCCTATGTTCATCTGTTTTGTTTCTTAAATTCTACATGAGCGAAATCATATGGTATCTGTCTTTCTCTGACTGACTTATTTCACTTAGCATAATACACTCTAGTTCCATCCACGTCATTGCAGATGCAAGATTTCATTCTTTCTCTTTTTAGAGCTGAATAATATTCCATTGTATGTGTTTATCATATCTTCTTTATCCACTCATCAGTCGATGGACAGTTGAGCTCTTTCCATAATTTGGCTATTGTTGATAGTGCTGCTGTAAACATTGGGGTGCAGGTGTCCCCTCGAATCAGTATTTCTCTATCCTTTGGGCAAATACCTAGTAGTGCAATTGCTGGGTCATAGGAGACCTCTACTTTCTAGCAACCAGGGAAGAAGCTCTTAAGTAATAGTAGGCACTCAGATGTTATTACAGCACAATTGTCATGATAATTTACACAGTTTAGCCAACTGGTCTTATTTGGGTTTTTTGTTTGTTTATTTTTTGCTTTAGTGACAATAAAAGTTATCAGGATTCAGAGATTCAAGGAAGATTTAAGATGCTGGTTTTGAGACTTAAGATATGTTTTCTCTGTAACCTATTTTCTCTTAAGTGACAAACTACTTAAAAAGGAGAAGAAAGGGAATGAAAGGAGAGAAAATAAGTCAGTGGCCCACATGTCAGAGCCAAAAGAAGGTGAGGGCAGGAGATGGGGATAGAGTAAACCTGTAAGAATTTAAGACCTAAGTAAAAGAAAATGAATTTTTTCAGGTTTCCTTCTTTTGTTGTTATTTGCTTGCTTGCTTGTCTGTTACCAGGAAGGATATTTACTTTAAGCTTTTTTTCTTTTTTTGCTCAGGAATATGACAAACGATAAAATTACATATGGTGCTGAGAATAAGGCAGATACAAGGTACTGTGGGTTCTTGAAAGTTTTAAGGATTGAGGGGCCCTAATTTTTTTTTTCAAAATTATTTGCAAGCTTAAATATATGGTTTGTCTGCATCTTCAGACCTGTGTCTAAATGGTGTGACCAAAAGCTGATGTTTAAAACCCACCTTCTCCAAAAAGTCTTGCCTAATGACACAAACCTCCCCATTACCACTGCCATTTAATTATGCCCTATTACCCCCATATGTTGTGTTTACAAGATAATATGTATTAATGTATTGTTTATTCTCTGCACTAGAACCTTATCTATGCATATATCCATGCTCCCTAGCTTGTGTTTCTCACTTAGAAATTAAGACCGAGGCAAATTCTGCCAGCTTTCTATATATCTCAGGCTTACATCTAGGTAAAATATCTATTAACTAAATACTCAATTCCTTCTTAAAGTTCATAATTAAAACCATAGCTTCATCATTATCAAAAGCTATTTTGAAAGCTCACCAAAAGAATAACTGGTGTTTATCATTGTTATTTTTGTCATTATTACTATTACTTGACATTTTAGAGCTTCTTAGCTTTTGTATTAGATTCTAACATACAAAATATTTATTCTCTTTTATAAAACATTCACAAATTCTTGGATTCATAAATAAAGTTATTCAAGTTATGATAAGGTACTCCAAAGGCACTGAAAGGGGCCCTCTTCTAAGTTTTGTTTTTTTTCTTTTTAGCTATGAGTCATTTAAAGATGCAGGATATAGGTTTACCATAGTTTTATGCACTGGCTTTTTCTTTTGTGGTTCTGAATACGAATTCAGTTGAGACTTAAAGAAACAGGAAGATATTTTGATTTGAGAGCTATACGAATTCACAAGGGAAGGAGTTTGGTTTCTTCTCTACTTTGTAATGCAAAGAAGTGCATTCCACAAAATCAGATGAAACAAGCCATTAATTTGACAGTCTCAGTCCTCATAGCCCTATTGATTCAAAAAGCTGAAAACAGTTATGGAGGCTTATTGGCTCCAATTAGGCGTCATGAAGCTTGAGGTTAGAAGAAATGAGTGTACTGGGAGGAGAATCATTCAGCAGCAGAATCCTTCTTAACATTGTATCATGAATGGGTATAAAATCTTAGTCTCCTGTTATTTTTGTACTTTTTCATTTATTGATTATCTTTATGGACCTGCTGCAGAATGTCTAGAGTCTCATTTCAAAGCTAATTGTGTCATCTTTTGGGTTACCTTCAGTGAAGAACAGATATTTGTCTTATCTTGGGAGATATTTTATGACTGCAAGCTCAAGAGCTTCCTATAAGTCTTGTTTAGATGTTCTCAAGGAATATTTTCAATGCCTTCTATATAATTATTATGCACATGGAAATGCCGCTGGATATACTCTACTGATGGCTTCATCGATATAGACTCCATAGATGTCAACTTATTTTAGCACATGCATCATCTTGCATGGAAATAACTTCTCTTGTTAGACATGTGTAACATTTTTTTTGCCCTTATCAATAAGAAGCCTAGCTAACTCTCATGACCGCCCTTAGTGCATATAAATAATATATATCCGCAATATTGTTCTTTAATGTTAAGATCTTAGTAAATAGTGCCACAAAAATGAAGAGTCAGGGAGGAAAATGGTATTCACCTTTTTAAGAACGATGTCTAACGAAGCAATAGAATGTTATTTATAGCTGCTATTATGAAAGACCAATGTTTCTTCAACTATTCCTTTCAGAATATCCATTTTTGTCCGTGTTTTACCTTAGTGGTAGAAAAGTGATTTTTCCTCTAAATGATCACAATATATATATATCTCAAGATAACTTTTCATATGTAAGCAAATGACAGGAAGAGGTGTAGGGATGCTGATGAGGGAACACTTGACTGCTAGAATCAATTATCAGTTATAAAATCCTTGCTTATCATTCATTAACAAATCCTAAGCTGACAAACGTTTTGACCAGCCTGGCATTAGCCTAAATTTGGCCTTACAATGAATATAGACCCAACTGTAATAGAAGATGACTGTATTCCCAAGTATATTTGAAATAGGGAAAAAATAAGATTATTATAATAAATCTAACATCACAGCATCCAATTCATGGAGCTTAATTATGACACTACTAAATGTGAAAATCTATTCAGCGCTAGGAACACTTTTCACATTACATTCACGCTAAAGATTGGCTGTTAAGAGCTCATTACTGGTATTTTTCTAAAGAGTGGTTTATTAAACACAGTTACCTAATAAGCATCTTTGGTCGTGCAAATTGCTGAAAACAGTAATGAGTCTGATTAGACTTCATTTCAATTACGACAGCTTGTCTAGAAAAAAATATATATACATATACATATATATTTCCTTGGTGCCTCAGAATCTGGCTACAAGACACTGGAGAGTTTAAAAAATAAAAAGCCATCTCTGTATTTCCTTTCCACGGTTCACTAATGAAGAGAGAATTGTCCAAGTCATCATCCAATTTACACACTGGAAAGCTGGACGGACAAAGTGGAGTCACAATCATGTTTGCTTAAAAACAGCAAAGGCTGTCTTGACTAATATGTCTAAATAAGGTCACCTTTAGTTTCTCTCTGTTTTTTTTTTTTTTCCTTAGGAATATAAAGCTATAAATGAGGTTGAGACTTAAAAATGATTCATTCTTATTTGGCTTGTGGAGGTTATTCTTCAGATTAATAGGCTCACCTTTCAATTACATTTTATCCATGGATCTTCTGCTTAAAATCATAACAATACAGGAAGCTGTTGGACTGTGCATGCTAATTATCAGGCCGATTGTTTAAATACATATATGGGAGGAAAAAAAAATAAAAGAAACCTAGCTTTATGAACGTGCACGAATATTTCAGAAAGTGTAAAGAAATGTTCATTAGACACTAAACTTGATTTTGATATTTAAAAAAGTGCGTTATTTAGCTGCATTGAACAGCTAACCTCCTATTAAATCATGCCTGAATATTACTGCTTAAATTGAAAGAAAAAAATTGTTAATGTAAAAAGCCTTTAAGTGATTAAGCTGTCACTGCTGTCATTCGGGTACTCTAGTAACATTTTAATGCTTCTGGGAGCTATGGCCAGGGATGCAATGCACTATTTTATGCTATATTCTCTGAATAGATTTCTTTTTTAAAGTACAATATCATTTGACACTGAACAGGATAAAATAATTTCGCGGGTAAAACAGGAAAACAATGGCTGGATGAAGAAGCATTTAAAAAATGGAGGGCACAATAAAACATCTTCACCTGAAAAACTTCACAAGTTAGCTAAGTGATCAGGTAATGGCCGTGAGACGCAAGGCAAATATAAATGAATGCTCTTGTATGCATCTGGATGCTTTCAAAAAGATTTACTTAAAAGGAGACCAGTTCAGGTATGTCATTTTAATGAGAAAGGAATGTTCTTAGACTTATGATTCATCATTAGTTTTATGAATTCTCTATTCTGTTTAAAAACAAAAAAACAATTCTATAGAAAACACAAAAACACTTCTAAATTAACAACTGGGGTGCTTTCTTATGTAAACCAGTGGTTACAGATTTTAATTAATTGCTTTTCAAGGATTTTTTTTAACATTTCCTGGAAAATGATTCTAAAATGTGTCTCAACTATACTTCAGTTAAAAAATGATTTTATTTTTTGTATTCAACTGAGAAAAATGTATTAATATGTAATAAAATTGTTATTAGATTTCCTTTTTGAAGAAGACTTTACACACGTAAACCCAGACCTCCTTGAAAGTGAATGCTCAATTAAGGAAGAGTGTTCATAGTATAATTTGGGATAAATAAAAGTTTAAGTTTTATAAATATGGAAACTTTTTGAGGTATATGACTTGGTTTAGGCCATAAATAATAAATAACTAGCTAAAGAAAACCTTAAATATGCTTACTTGTGATTAAAAATATGCTCTCCACGTTTGTTAAATCATTTAGCATGAACTTCAGATTCTGAGATTATTAATAAGAAAGCAGACGATTTTTAGGATAAAAGCAAGTTAAAAAATCTCTTTTCTTTCTCTGTCATTTTCCTCCTGTTTTCTCTATATCTTCTCTGTAACTACAGACATAACATTTAAATACACACACACATACACACAGGCACCTAGATTTGATTTTTCTGGGTAGCCTACCTAATCACCCGCAGGTTCTGGTTTTTCTCTTGTTTAGGGACATTGTGCAACTAGGATGTACACAGTTTAAAGAGGGAGCAGGAAGATTTGACTTATTTACTCTTTCAACATAAGCAACTAAAACTAGCAAATTTATTTATTTTTATTTTATATAATTAAAATTTTTTAATATTTATTATTGAGAGACAGAGACAGACAGAGAATGAGCATGGGTGGGGGAGAGGGGGGGTTGTGGGCAGAGAGAGAGGAGGAGACACAGAATCTGAAGCAGGCTCTAGGCTCTGAGCTGTCAGCACAGAGCCCAATGCGGGGCTCGAACCCACAAACCGCGAGATCATGACCTGAGCCACCCAGGCACCTCTACTTTATATACTTTTTAAGTTTTATTTGAGAGAGAGAGAGCCAGTGGGGGAGGAGAAGAGAGAGAGGGAGAGAGACAGAATCCCAAACAGACTGCACTGTCAGCATGGAGCCCAGGTCAGGACTCCATCTCATGACCTGAGCTGAAGCCCGATGCTTAACCGATTAAGCCACCCAGGTGCCCCAAAACTAGCAAATTTAAAAATAAGTTTCTTTCATTGTGATTGAACACCGGGCATCCTATGTAAGTGAAGAATCTCTAAATTCTACTCCTGAAACTAGTATCACACTACATGTTAACTAATTAGAATTTATTTTTTTATTTCATTTTTTAATGTTTATTTATTTTTGAGAGAGAGAGAGAGAGACAGAGCTCTAGTGGGGTAAGGGCAGAGAGAGACAGGGAGACACAGAAACTGAAGCAGGATACAGGCTCCAAGCTGTCAGCATAGAGCCCAACACGGGGCTCAAACCCATGGACCATGAAATCATGACCTGAGCCGAAGTCGGACGCTTAACCTACTGAGCCACCCAGGTGCCCCCAATTAGAATTTAAATAAAAACTTGCAACGTTAAAAAAAAATGTTTATTTCAAATTATCTGCTAATTTAAAAATGCGACTGTTCTCTCCCTTTTCCTTAAAATAGTAACAAATACTGTATGTAGCTTATCCATATCTTAAGGAGGCCAATAAAGTAGTTTATTATAGGTAAGAAGTATACAATTGTCATATTGATTACATCACATAGAAGCAACATCCTTACAGCTTTTAACTCCAAGGGCAGTATTGAGAGCAAATTTATTCTTAACTGCTGTATTAGAGACAAAAGTAAGTCATATTTATTCACAACCGAAGAGAGATTGGAATTGATTGTAGAATTATAAGCAAAAGAAAGGATATGTATTTCATGTGGTTAATGTCACTGGACTAATCATTCTTTTAAGTTTATTTATTTATTGAGAGAGAGAGAGAGAAAGAGAGAGGCAGAGAGAGAAGAAGAGAGAGGATACCAGGCAGGCTTCGGCACCTATAGTGCATTGACTCAAAGTCAGGAACCCTGAGATCATGACCTGAGCTGAAACCAAGAGTCAGACGCTTAACTGACTGGGCCACCCAGGTGCCCCCTAGACCAGTCACTTTTAAAAATTCAGCCAAGGCCTAAAGTTTTCTGTTTTGTTTTGTTTGGGTGTAATGGCATTGTCTATTGTAACAGTAAATGAAATGAAATACTGTGTAGTTACATACTGTCAGAGGGAACACGATCAAGATAGAATCTGAAGAAACAATTTCCTTACTTATGGTCCCTCCTATTGTTAGCATCTCCCCAAGGCTAGGTTGTTGGGCACCCCCACCAGGACAGGAAATGCCACTTTCTTTGAGGATGCTGCTATCCTCTCTTCCACTTCTGTCTCATTATGTAGCATTCTTTGTTTTTACAAATGGAAGAGCCAACGGCGCTAATGACTGGACTGTCATTCACACTGCACTTTTAACAACGTTCTGTTTATCTGGAAATTAGAGCATCCTAATTACAGGTGGTTCTCAGGTTTATTTCACCAGACCATAGAATGGGGCCTCGGTGGGGAGAACAGAGACATAGGGAAAATAGTGTTATGAGCCAGAGCTCTTCATGGACCATGTTGATTGTATTCGAAAGCAGTTTATCTTCATACGTTGTCTTATATGGAAGAAACAACCCTAAACCTACCTAAACTCATTTCATATGTAGCTTTTTCCACTGCCTTCAGATCAAAGTTATTTTCTTCAGGCTGGACTAAATTATACACAGGTCCCTGGAGTGAAGGACACTGAATTAATGCACTATGTCACCCAGCCCTGACTATAGAATATTTTTATCAAAGTCCAAGACACTATTTTGCTATTGCATTAAAAATTAATGCCCAGATTGCCAAAAAGAGAAAAATGCATAAATAACCTAAACAAATTTTGTCTGAGCTTTGCACACTGTAGAGTCACCTTAAGCAGAGTTTTTAAGGAGAACGGTTGAAGAGTTGTATGCGTATATGTAAGTAATATTCTACTTCTTTGTCTAATTACGAGAGAGCCCTCAGTCTTAGGTAAGCAGTCTCAGTGGTCTATTTTGTTTTATGTAAACTGTCTTTTTAGAGTAAGTTTCCAGAGGATCACAGAAAAAGAGGATGAATACAAATTGCATCTTGCACAATGTCGTGGGGCTTGAGAGATTCTGAAATTTGTTTATGACCCATGTCAGCATGGTGTGTTGAGCAAAAGTGAATACAGTTCAGTTTAAATATAACTAAATTGAGCTCTGCATTTATATACTTGAAATAGAATACACATGTGCAAATAACTATTTAGAAATAGCCGTATGTGCGCATAATGATTAACATAACATTTTAGGATCGTGACCAAGGAAATTAACCAGCCGTGTCATAATTCAAGGTTGGTACCATGCTCTGTTTGTGTTAACTGAACGTGCAAATTTATTGTATATGGCACAATGGTAACTTGAGAATCAATTGAAATCACCTCAGACTTTTAGGACAATGGTAGTGTTGCCTCGGCAGAGACCTTTGTAAAAATAAAGACTCAAAACACGTAGAAAATGCACAATACTTTTGGCGTGTGGCTTTCTCTTTCTGGATCGACCATACAGGCTGGCTACTATGAATCTAGCACGGGGCTTTCAGGTTGTGTTAACCCCGTTTATCCCCGCACGCTACACAGCTCACCTGTTATTTACACACATAAGAGGGTTGATACCGCAGAACAAGGGGAGTGCTCTGTTGTGACACAGAACATACATATTCATTAGCCCGGCAGTCCCTATGGACATATGTGGTATGTCCTGATGATCTTTGTATGACAAAAAGAACTGGGGGGAAGGGTAGATGGCTGTAATGGATTGAAAACGTATATGGGGAAAGGGAAGAGACAGCATGAGCGATGAAAGGCCATAAAGGAACATCTTTAAAGGTTAACTACAAAGCACTATTTGAGCTGGTTACAAATTGTCTAAAAACATTCACAGAGGTAGAATAAACAGAGTATTTGACTTAACATGGAAAAATCAGTCCTCTTGCCTAGTAACCCTCAAACTCTTTCCCTGGCAATAGTTGATGACACATGACACTAAATACTAAGATTCAGAGTGTGAATCATGTGTATATTTTAAATTGCATGTATATGCAGGCGCCCGGGTGGCTCAGTCAGTTAAGCGTCCAACTTCGGCTCAGGATTATGATCTTGCAGATCGTGAGTTCAAGCCCCACATCGGGCTCCCTCCTGTCAGTGCAATGCACTGTCTCTGGTTTAGAACTTCTGTCTCTGTCTCTCTCAAAAAAAAAAAAAAAACAACCAAAAACCAAAAAAACAAAAAAAAAAAAAACCAACACTTAAATTGCATGTATATGCATAGCCTTGTGTTCTTGGGAATTACTTTTGGTAATACACTTTTAGATTATACACAGACTTTTCGACACTGTTCCTTTACTTAGATTAGTACTCAAAAATTTTTACACAGAAACTTTTGTAAAACCCAGCCCTTGGGGTGGGGCAGGGAAGGGGAACCCAAATGAATGAACAAACAAAAACTCTACATATATAATTTTAAAATATATGGATTTGATGTGAGCATGATTATATGTTTATTTGAAAACTCGGACTTGAGTTTTGGAAATTTTAGGACCTCACAGGAAAAAAAAAGTTAATTGAATTATGTTTATGATTTCCTGGGCTGCTTCAAGAGATAGGCTGTCCATCCTGATCATATATTGAATGTAAACTCAGTGGACTAAATGTGTCTTTCTTTCATCAGGGTAAGTTGCTTTGCATAAGTGCTCATGCATTCATCCTCATAAGTGTAAGCCATCCTCTTATAAACATCTTATATGTTAAAAATGATGACCTATCAGACCAACGCATAACAAGTTTCCTCCTCAGTATGAAATATTGGCAAAATAGTCATTTTTACATTTGGCCATACTTCGCTGCTATGAATAAAATGTAATATATTTTAGGGACACTGGTTCAGATCATAAGCCACACACAAATTTAACTGAAGGGCAGGGTATATATCATTCTAGTCCCAGTCACGATGCCCCTAACATCGAATACCAGTTCTTACTATGCCCCAAATGATGATACATAGAACAAGATCGGTTGCTTACACAGATACCAGCCATGCAACGACTTTCCGTAAGAAATAAGAAGCGTAACTTTGGAGTAACTTAAACAGTATCTCAAAAGTTGTACTCATGACTGACTAATAGGGGAGCTTTGGTTTGTGGTATCAGAACCTATGGCATATTCAAAGGAGCATATTAGGAATGGTGGGGCTTGACATAGGGAAGACAGCGAGAAAAAGCATCAGACACATCAGAGCACAGGGGGAAACACTAAAATAAACAGCAACATGGAAACCAGCTTTTTAAGAAACCGTTATTCATTATTCTACACTGCTGTCCTAACGATACTGAATCAACAAGAAAAATATCCATTACTTTCCTTGTGTTTTGATTAAGGGGACAGGAATGCATATAATAAACAGTGTGTAAGAATTTTCTTTTCTAAAGATACTACTTGTTTGGGGGCCTGGGTGGCTCAGTCAGTCCAGCGGCTGACTCTTGATTTCGGCTCAGATCATGATCTTGCAAACCCGAGGTCAGGCTCTGCAACGGACTCCGTGCTGACAGCGCAGAGCCTGCTTGGGGTTCTCTCTCTCCCTCTGTCTGTCCCCCCTTGTTTTCTCTCTCTCTCTCTCTCAAAATAAATAACTAAACTTAAAAAAAAATAAAGATACTACTTGTTGAAATTTTAGAACCGCATGCTTGCTAGTTTTCAAGAAAACGTACTTAAGTATAAAAGCTGAAGCTTGAAGCGTCAGAGTGAAGTCATAAATTTGGTTGTTTATGTGACCAATAGGCACCATAAAAATACCCGATGTTTTACTAGGGAGCGGGGCCACCATGACACAGGGGAGAGGGCATGCCATGTCCAAAGTGGGCAGCTGGGCCTCAGATTCAGCCAGGTAAGAATGAGATCTAGTGATATGTAAGATCATTCAATTTGTCTTGAAATGATAGAAAATATGGAAATACAGATTTCTTTTTAAAAAGTTCACTGACTTTTAAAACCCTGTGCTTGGCCAAAGAAAAGACGGTTGCAGGCTGTATGCTGCCCCCAGGCAGTCAGGTGGCAGTGTCTCTACATTAGAGGTGAGGTATTGGAACTGTACTTACCAAGGACCATTTAGCCAGAAATGCGTCCGTGGTTGTTAGAAAGGATCGCCTTATGCAAATATGGTGAAATGGGAGGAGGGAGTGATTTGCTTCAAAATGTATTATCATTCGGAGTCTTGAGGTGTGAAAGTGTGATTTAAGGAGAAAAATCATCTGACAGTATTGCTGTGTAATTAGAACATCTGATTTTGAGGCTGCAGGTTTTGAGATCATTTTTAACTGGATTAAAAACCTCTAAGTACTTTATTTCTTAGCCGTGGTCTCTACCATGTTGAGGAACATTTAAAATAAATAAAATACTAGGAAAACATTTGGAATTGAAAACATTTGAATTTCTGACACTGTTTTTGTAAGATCACGCTCTGTGTTTTGCTGAGTGTGAAAGAATTGCTATACCTTTCTTGTAGTCCACATTCCCACTGGAAAATTTCCTTTTCAGGAGCTGTCTTCAGGTTGAAGAAAAAGTGGTTTATAAATTCTAAGAGTGGTTTTACTTTTTTTCTGTCTTAGTTTTGTTTTGTGTTTAATACACTTGTATTATTTTTCAAAACCAAAGAATAGTAAGAAATATTTGTATAGCAGTTCACAGCTGGAAAACATTTTCATGAATATTATTACTTTAGGTAATCTTATTAGCAATCCAGTAGGATATATGATACCATTACAGTTCACATTTTGTAGCTGAGAAAAGTGAGTTTGATGTGCTTAAGTGACTTCACCAAGATTAGTTCAATTAAGTGATGGTTTGAGCAAAGCCAGTGGTCTGGCTCTCACACTCAGGATGCTCACCCTTCCAACAAAATTCTACAACCTTCTTTATGTTTTCTTCAGTCCCTTTCTATGCCAACCATCCAGGCAATGCCTCCAAATAAATGCTGTGTTACGCAAAATAGTTTTCAACCCTACAGGGCACCATAGTAAGTGAAGTGCCAAACTATAGCAGACACTGTCTGGATTGGGGAGTAGGTCACTTTTTAAAGTTTCCTTAATCTCTAAAATCAAAGAGAATTTAGAATGCGAAGTTACAAAGAAGACAGAAAGCTGAAAAAGTTTCATTGTCTGAGAAACAGATCCCCTTGACTTAAATTCTTAGCATTGAACCACAGGCTCTATACACAGTGGGCCCTCAAGTTGTTGAGTAAATAAAATGAACAGTCCCTGCTTCATATTTACCCGATAAAGGACTTCTGATTTTGGTGTCCTGAAGATGAAACCAGATTAAACAGATTAAAGAGAACATACAGTTTCTGTGCTCCGCCTCTCACTTTCCTCCAGCTATTACTTTTAAATATGACATCACATTTTCAGACTGGAATTACCAGGAAACGGACTGAGGAAGATTCCAGATCATATGGGTTATACAGAGAATACCATGTACTGTCGTGTTGGCCTCTTGGCTTATGAGGCCACAAAAGGAGAATCCTGCCGGGTCTGCTCAAACATTTCATTTGGTCGTCGCTCCCCCTGAAGAATCATGATAAGGAGATCCTACATTGGGCCAGTTTTCAGTACCAGGACATTAGTAGGTACTCTCTCACGAAGCTTATCACTGCATACTATGCCCATATTTTTAGCCAATGAATTTGCTCCTCTCTTCCTAAAATTCGGAATGCTCTGTGTGTTAGTTCTGCTGTTCCTACCCAGGAGACGATGAATCTGTTGCATTATTAGGCAGAGGGGGCTGTAAACTGTTCTATTCGGGCTGACCCTTGAACAACTCAGGTGTCAAAAATCTGCTCATAACGTTTCATTCCCTGAAAACTGATAGCCTACTGTTAACCAGAAGCCTTACCATAACATAAACAGCCAATGCAAACATATTTTGTATGTCATATGTATTATATACTGCATTCTTACGATAAAGTAAGCTAGAGAAAAGAAAATGCTATTGAGAAAATCATGGGGCTCCTGGGTGGCTCAGTCGGCTAAGTAACTTCTGCTCAGGTCATGATCTTGTGGTTCGTGAGTTCGAGCCCTGCAGTGACAGTGCAGAACCGCTTGAGATTCTCTTTCTTCCCCTCTCTCTTCCTGCCCCTCCCCCACTTGTGCGCAGGCACACGCTCTCTCTCTCTCTCTCTCTCAAAATAAATGAACTTAAAAAAAAAGAAAATCATAAGAGAAAATACATCTATAGTATTGTCATGTACTTATCAAAAATATCGGCATGTAAGTGGACCCACATAATTCAAAGCTGTGTTGTACTTTGTTATATTTGCCCCAGGAGTGATTGTTTTCTAAAGAGAACATGGATAAATACGGTATTAAATCATTTTTCAAAATGTATTTAAATAAATAATAATGAAAAGTTCAGAGGTACCATAGCCCAAAGGGTTGTAACAGGTGTAGTGACGCCGGGCAGGCCCGTGTGCGCATCGTGCCACAATCCTAGAGCAAGCAAGCCCTCCCTGCCTGCAGGTGTTTGCCTCAGGTCCCTGCCCTTAGGACTTCAGCCAGAATTACCCTTTGGGAACCTTGTAGAGAATGGCTCTTTTAGACCCGATGAACTGCTGAGCAGCATAGGTATGTTAGGTAGGGGTGGGGGTGGGGTAGTGAGGGCCTGAGGTGACTATTTCCAGGAATGTATGCTAAAAATAGATTCCAGGGGGGCGCCTGGGTGGCTCAGTCGGTTAAGCGTCCCACTTCGGCTCAGGTCATGATCTCGCGGTCCGTGAGTTCGAGCCCCGCGTCAGGCTCTGTGCTGACAGCTCGGAGCCTGGAGCCTGTTTCGGATTCTGTGTCTCCCTCTCTCTCTGACCCTCCCCCATTCATGCTCTGTCTCTCTCTGTCTCAAAAATAAATAGACGTTAAAAAAAATAAAAAAAAAACAGATTCCAGGCGCTTAGTCTTTTATTTCCGATTTCCTCCCATCCTGAAAGTTGTTTTTATATCCTGCGTTTTCTCTGCATAACCGTTTCCTTATCATTTTGAAGCTATGACAGAGCTTTGAAGGGTGTCGCACTTGTTTTGTCTCAACAGAGTTCAAGAACAAAATGGAGCGAGTAAAGCAGTGAGGCAGCACTGTTTAGCAATTAAGCCTAAGTTATAAAGTGGTCAGGAATGATAAGAATGGGAAATGTTATCCAAACTGTCCAGTGTTATGGGAAATATAGGATTGTTCATTGATATATACAGAGATTCCTCTTATAACAATAAAATAACAAAACGCTCAGGCTTTTTACAGTAGTATCAATCATTCTTGCGTAATACTTATGTTAAAGTATCTTAAAAGCAATTTTCTTTAAATTACGTATTTTAAAAACAAACACGTTGCCTCGTGAAACTTGCCAGCCGTGGTAAGAATTTTCTGATCCTTTCAAAAACAAAAGCTGATGTTTTGGAACAACTCATCAATTGTGTTGAAGAACTATTCTTTTTTTTCTACTTTCCTTTGTTTTCTGAATTTTTATGGTACCTAGTTAATAAGCTATTTCTAAACAGCAGTGGAAGTTCTTCTTCTGGAGTCATGTTTCCAACAATGGTGAAATAGTATTCTTTCTGAGCTTTTTCTCTTCATGTTCCAAAGAGAAACCATCTGAAAGCTGTTTTTAAAGCCCATCTTATTATTTGGGTGCCAAGTTAAGTGACATACACGTGCTGCTTCCTACTCACGGACAACGGCAATACAATCAAATGGGGCATGATTTTTTGTTCAAAGAACATTTGGCTCTGCAGTTTGCTTCTATTTCACATCAGAAACATCACCGTCGATAAACAGAACAATAATAACAGCAACACAAACAGGCTTGGCTTGCCTTCCAATTATTATTAAAATTCAAGAAACTGATGAAAAAGTTCTTTGTGCTCCCAAGGCCAGGACAGTCTCCTGAACGCTGGCTTCTTCAGCTGCCACTAAGAACTAGCTCATGGTTAACTATGAACTTACACTTTCAGGTAATATTAATGATTTTAAAACACAGGGTAAGTACTCATGTTCCAAGGGATGTGATGTGAATGATTCTGATCCCTTAAGGTTATTTCATCAAAGCTCACTCTTGCCTTTTGCAGCCCTGCTAAGGTTACTATCCTTTAGTATGCATCAGTAAACTTTCAATCATCTTGGAAAGCACATCCAAAACTAGCATGAGAATCAAAAGGCAATGGTATACCAGGTAATTGTCCCAAATAAATAATTTTGATAGGATTTTTTTTTAATTTCGGATGAAACAGAAACCTTAGGAAATGTATTCGTTTTGCTAGAGTTAAACTCTGCAGACGTACCCAGTGAAAATGACCAACCTACTTTATTTCAACTTGATACTCCTTTCTTTTACAGTGATCATAACTTACTAAAATCATTTTTTGCACATTTTGAATAAATGAATCATTTACAAGAAAAAAAATGTAAGCCAATAAGGTGGAAGGATGCCCTTTTTTGTTTTTTAAATAATGATTCTAAATCTAGAGCATTTCATTGTTTTTAATGGGCTTTTATCATGTATGTTGACTAATGCCAACAATGGCTGAGCTCAGCTAACTGAAAGGAACCCATGCCTTACAGCTCACGTGCATGTGTGTGCATGTGCGTGTGTGTGTGTGTGTGTGTGTGTGTGATGTTGTGTTTGTGGTAAATTCCATTTCCCATGACTCCCAAAATATTTTCGGAGACCTCCTCTCAAGACATTTATTCACGTTTCTTCTGTATCAATCTAATCAAATTTCCACTCATGGCACATGTGCCTTCTTATTTTCTCAACTCTGTATTTGATAATCTCTTAAAGAAAAAACCCTAATAGAAATTCCCTGGAAATAATTTACAGGACTAATGAATTTGTAGGTCTTTTAGACAGTTCTACATTACAGTCACATTAATATTCTTTCCTTTTTTGTAAGGCTTGAAGTAAATCCCATGACACTAGAAGAATTTAGATACTGATTACTTGCGATTGGTTCCTGGTGATTTGCTCTTAATAATTTCCAGTTGAATTTAATGAAAGTATGATTCCTGAAATGCTGCTTCATTAAAATTGCATCTTTTTCCCTTTAAGTGCGGTTTCGGTCATTTCACCCATTCTGCGATGTGTTTTCCTGCCCCCCCCCCCCCGCCTGTTAAAAAGAAATGATTGAGAAAGCAGAGACAATTAAGAATGTCACTTCAGTCCCTCCTAGAACTCACCCCCAGAGTTCCTCCGACTGAAATGATGCAAGCTGTACTTCATCAGGATTTCACAACTCTTTTCCCCACTGATGATATTTTTTCCATAGAGTTTTAAACGAGAAACACAGGAAGATTTGGGAAGAGTAAGGGAAAGGAAAGTGAAGAAAGAATCTGTTGCATCTGCAGAAGTAGAAGGTCTTTTGTATTTTTATTTAAAAAAAAAAAAAGCGAGAGCTTGATTAAGTTATACCGTGCAGCATTCAGACTTAATTTAACTGAGATGGTGATTTGCAAATGAATATCTACATGGATCCTTTTTAAAAATCCAAATGCAAATGAGTACAACTGCAGTAAAATATATTTGCAAATGAATCCTGTTGCTTTATTCATTTATTGTGTAATTACTGCAATCCTTCCCACCTTGTTTTCAGTATTTCTTAATCATTAAGTCGGAAGCATGACAGCAGTGCCAGCCCTGGCATGATTCTCTTTGACTAAAACCTTGTAAATTAACACAATTAGCACAGCATCATCCTGCTAATTAACTTCCAGTGTCTGGTGCAGTGGTTTTGCAAACAAGGAAGAGGGAGTCAGAAGGGAATCAACATGCCATTCTGTTACCAAACTCTGTGCTATGTTCAGTTTAGCTCAGCAAGTCAAAGCTGGCCATGTCAGAAGCCAGTGTCAGGGAATGAAGAGCTAAAGGGGTTGGAGAAGGAAGGCAGAAGGGGGTCGGAGCTGTCAAAATAGACTGCAGTAATTCAGAAGGGAGCTGATGCCACAGATGCTTCACTTAGACCAGGCCTCCTCTTTATCCAGGAATCTCTGCCAGAGGGCATAAGACAGTTCACAAAACTCACTTTGGGTAATACAAAGGAGATGAAGGAGGCCTACTTAATGTAGCTGGACCAGAATAGGAAGTGTTGGAACCGAGTAAAGATTGGAATGGGGTGAGCCAGCCCTGGGAAACAAAACAGGGTTCTGGTGCTCTCCTGTAACTAAGTCTATGTGAATCCCCGAGGGCACGTTATAAATCCCTTTGGGTGCGGGTTCCCTAATCTGTGAAATAAGGTCATTTCTAAGGTCTCTTTAAACTGTGAAATTCAAGTGATTCTCTGATTCTGAGCAAATACTCTTGCTTTACAGTTTGCTACTTAAGTCACCTTGCTTCAGTTAGTAATCTAGCAGGTGATAGAATTACCCATAGCATCTCATTATCTGGCTGCACTCTTTGAGTTTATGCCACACTGCTTCCCACAGAAATGTAGAGAGAATCCAGATTCTCTCCCTGTTCTCTATTCTTATAAGAAACAGGTCCCTTTCACCTGTTTCCTTCCTCCCTCCCTTCCTCTCTTCCTCCCTCCCCCTTCTCTCTCTCTCCACACACAAACACACATAATAGATATATGCATATATAGGTATATGTGCATGGACATATATGTGTGTGTGTATATATATGCATATATATATATGTAGGATATATATATATATTTGTAGGTATTTGTATGTGTGTGTGGATATATATGTGCATATGTATCCTCCCCTCTTAGCACTGGGAGACTGTAAAGCAGAGGGAAGAATTATAGGAGAAGGAGGGAGAACGCCAGCTGGAAGACCGACAGACAAGTGATGCTTGTTTTTTTTTCCAGAGACTCAACAACAGAACTGAGAGGCAGAAAGGAGCCAGTTGTAATTCATACCGAGTTGTAGGCTTTGTGCGATGAAAGCGATGGAGCGCTGCCTGGGAGATTGCTTTGCTGCACTCCACGAAGCAGATTTGAAACTGTCGTGGAGCACTTTAGATGAGAGTTGGATTATGGAATGACCTGCTATGTCTGTGTCATATTGTTCTGCGCAGGGAGCATTATACTGTGCTAACTAGGTGTTCAGTGCCAAATAAGAGAGGGGTCCTAGATGTGATCTGTCAGCTGTGTCTCATTTTTATATTGGTTAAAATATAAAACAGAAACTCTGATGTCAAGAGACGGAACAGCTAGCTATTGCACATGCTTAATAGTATCACGTGCTAGATATTGAAAAGACATGCCTATTTCATTGTAAGAACCTGTGACTGAATTCTAATTTGACAGGAAGGTGTGTGTACATATACGTGCGTTCCTGTGTGTGGGTAGCAAGTAACTTGATAGGCTTCACAGAAGCAGATTTGCTTATTACTTAAAAGAAAAAAAAAAAAAAAGGTCTACAGAGTTCTTGTTTAAATTCGGTTTACTTTTTACACAGGACTGAACTTCGGTCCATTTTATTTATTTATTTATTTTTTTAAATTTTTTTGAGACAGGGAGAGACAGAACATGAACAGGGGAGGGTCAGAGAGAGGGAGACACAGAATCTGAAACAGGCTCCAGGCTCTGAGCTGTCAGCACAGAGCCCGACGCGGGGCTCAAACTCACGGACCGCGAGATCATGACCTGAGCCGAAGTCGGTTGCCCCCAACCGACTGAGCCACCCAGGCGCCCCAACTTCGGTCCATTTTAAAGCGTACCTACGGTACGGATCGTAAGAGATACGATGAACTGTTAGAATTCTTTATAATGTCGATGTCATTAGAGAGGAATAGGTAACGAAAGAAGTTGGGGGAAAGCTTTAACACTTCTGATGAGTATCTCCGTAAATTAACGTTTCTCCCCTCCTCGCCCTTTCCTCCCCAACCCACCCCCCCCCCCAACCCCGCAACCCTCAGGCTTGAAGATGCAGTGGACGCCGGAGCATGCCCAGTGGCCAGAACAGCACTTTGACATCACCTCAACCACTCGGTCTCCTGCCCACAAAGTTGAAGCCTACCGAGGTCATTTGCAGCGCACCTATCAGTATGCCTGGGCAAACGATGACATATCTGCTCTGACTGCCTCCAACCTGCTAAAAAAATACGCAGAGAAGTATTCTGGCATCCTAGAAGGCCCCGTGGACCGGCCCGTACTCAGCAACTACTCGGACGCGCCCTCGGGGCTGGTGAACGGGCGGAAGAATGAAAGCGAACCCTGGCAGCCTTCCTTGAATTCGGAAGCGGTCTATCCCATGAACTGTGTCCCGGATGTCATCACGGCCAGCAAAGCCGGAGTCAGTTCGGCCCTCCCTCCGGCAGATGTCTCTGCCAGCATAGGGAGCTCTCCTGGGGTGGCCAGCAACCTGACAGAACCTAGCTACTCGAGTAGTACCTGCGGAAGCCACACCGTGCCCAGCCTTCACGCAGGGCTCCCGTCTCAGGAATACGCCCCGGGATACAACGGCTCGTATTTGCATTCGACGTACAGCAGCCAGCCGGCGCCTGCCCTGCCCTCACCTCACCCCTCCCCTTTGCATAGCTCCGGGCTCCTGCAGCCGCCCCCGCCGCCCCCCCCGCCGCCCGCCCTGGTCCCGGGCTACAATGGGACTTCTAACCTCTCCAGTTACAGCTATCCCCCCGCCAGCTACCCGCCTCAGACTGCGGTGGGATCTGGGTACAGCCCCGGGGGCGCGCCGCCGCCTCCTTCAGCCTACCTGCCTTCAGGAATCCCTGCTCCGACCCCTCTGCCCCCCACCACTGTTCCTGGCTACACTTACCAGGGCCATGGTTTGACACCTATCGCCCCCGCGGCTCTGGCCAACAGTTCGGCGAGTTCTCTCAAAAGGAAAGCTTTCTATATGGCAGGGCAAGGAGAGATGGACTCCAGTTACGGAAATTACAGCTACGGCCAACAGAGATCTACACAGAGCCCCATGTACAGAATGCCCGACAACAGCATTTCAAACTCGAATCGGGGGAATGGCTTTGACAGAAGTGCTGAAACATCATCCTTAGCATTTAAGCCAACGAAGCAGCTAATGTCCTCTGAACAGCAAAGGAAATTCAGCAGCCAGTCCAGTAGGGCTCTGACCCCTCCTTCCTATAGTACTGCTAAAAATTCCCTGGGATCGAGATCCAGCGAATCCTTTGGGAAGTACACGTCGCCGGTAATGAGTGAGCACGGGGACGAGCACAGGCAGCTCCTCTCTCACCCGATGCAAGGCCCTGGACTCCGTGCAGCTACCTCATCCAACCACTCTGTGGACGAGCAACTGAAGAATACCGACACGCACCTCATTGACCTGGTAACCAATGAGATTATCGCCCAAGGACCACCGGTGGACTGGAATGACATCGCTGGCCTCGACCTGGTAAAGGCCGTCATTAAAGAGGAGGTTTTATGGCCGGTGTTGAGGTCAGACGCGTTCAGTGGACTGACGGCCTCACCTCGGAGCATCCTTTTATTTGGGCCTCGGGGAACAGGCAAAACGTTACTGGGCAGATGCATAGCTAGCCAGCTGGGGGCCACGTTTTTCAAAATCGCTGGTTCTGGACTCGTTGCCAAGTGGTTAGGAGAAGCAGAAAAAATCATCCACGCGTCTTTTCTCGTGGCCAGGTGCCGCCAGCCCTCGGTGATTTTTGTCAGTGACATTGACATGCTTCTCTCCCCTCAAGTGAGTGAGGAACACAGTCCAGTCAATCGGATGAGAACGGAATTTCTGATGCAGCTGGACACTGTACTAACTTCAGCTGAGGACCAAATCGTAGTAATTTGTGCCACCAGTAAACCAGAAGAAATAGATGAATCTCTTCGGAGGTACTTCATGAAACGACTTTTAATCCCACTTCCTGACAGCACAGCGAGGCACCAGATAATAGTACAACTGCTCTCACAGCACAATTACTGTCTCAATGACAAGGAGTTTGCACTGCTCGTCCAGCGCACAGAAGGCTTTTCTGGACTAGACGTGGCTCATTTGTGTCAGGAAGCAGCGGTGGGCCCCCTCCACGCCATGCCAGCCACAGACCTTTCAGCCATCATGCCCAGCCAGTTGAGGCCCGTTACGTATCAAGACTTTGAAAATGCTTTCTGCAAGATTCAGCCTAGCATATCTCAAAAAGAGCTTGATATGTATGTTGAATGGAACAAAATGTTTGGTTGCAGTCAGTGATAACTTCTTTAAAAAAAAAAATGTAATGAATGTTGGCACACACACATAAAACCTGCTACATAGGGTATAGAGCCCCTTTCCAGTAGTGTTTAAATCGCAAAGGGTACTGGGGAAGATGACGATTGCGTTGCATCTTTAGCGTCAGGGTAGATTTGGAGGAAAAACGCATCAGATGAGAGCTGCTGATTTGAAAGCCCCAGATGACAGAAAGCATCTGTTGATGCTCAGTTCGGTTCAAGCCAGACAACACTCACCAAGGAGCAAGGTGCAAGTGTGTTGATTTCAGAAGGACGTGAACCTTGTGTGTTGATTCCATTCTGCTGTTCTTGAGATTTAGTTGCTGTCAAGTGCCTGGAGTGGTGCTTTATTTTTTGTTTGCCTCACAATTACATTGGTGGCATGTGCTAATATAAAGAGCTTTAACTTCAAACATTATTGGACTAAAGAGATGAACGGTTGTGTTACGACAGAAAACCAGATTTTTGCCATTTTAAGAGCAACAGTATTCCTCAATCCTGTCTGTTCTGCAGTATTAAGCTAAGAACAGTTAAAACAGGGTAACGGTAATCTGGACCTTAATTTCTGCAGTTCATTTCTTTTAATGTTCTTGTCTGCAAAAACTCAGGAAAGCGATTGTGATTTGTACAGTACCTCAAAGGAATGTGTTGAAAGCACTATGTACTGCTGAGAGTAATGGGATAGGTTTCGATGTTACTTTATATTAAAATGTATGTTTACCTCAACAATTGGAAGATAGTAAGGAAAATTACTTTGAATGTATCCAGAAACATACTGACGTGTGATACAACTGAATATTTACGACTTAAAGTAGAAATGGAAGGATTTTTTTTAAAAAAGATTCTTTTACTAATTATGGGGAATAAACCAGAGCAGAATAGTTCTTTATGTCAAAAACTGCAAGAGTTCTTCGTACATTGCTCCTTGATAATGAAGTGAAAATGTTCTTAAAAGGTACACTGGTTAATGGAAAGCTACTTACTCAGTTTATGTTAGTACCTAGAACACTCAGCCACAAGACCTGTTTAGGACCCTGAAAGTCACAGTACCTAAAAACTAGGACTGCCTTTTACTGCATAGGGTGGTGGTGATGTTGGTTTGCAAGTTCTCTCTTAAAACTGCTGGGAATGGTGTCATTCTATTCACTAATCTAGCTTATAGGCTTGTCGTGCTGTTTGATAGAATGCAGAAGATAGCAAGCAAAAACAAAGAAATAAATACAAAATCAACCAATCAACTTTATATATATGTGTGTGTGTGTGTGTGTGTATATATATATATATCCACAAAGAACATCTATATCCCCTCTCCTTTTTGACTCCTCTCTTCTCAGTGCAATTTTGCTTCTCATTTTGAAATCTTCTGGGCTATAGTGCTCCCACATTCATTTCTACCTCAGTTTTGTCACATTTCTCTTGGACAGTAAAGTAGAAAATTGGAAGTGGAGACACACACACACACACATACACACACACACACGTGCACACACGCATCTATACCTTGTCAAACTCGTTACTTTGTTTTCTCCCATCTTTTCCCCTAAGTCTCGTCTCCAGAAACATCAGTCTTCATGCTTGCTTCTGCCTGAGTCCACCCCCACCCCGGCATATGTGGCATTTTTCTTAATTTTCCATTCTTCTCCTGCTCCCCACCAAGTTGTTCTTTGTATCCTTTAATGCTTTATGTGCAACTTTTCATCAATAGCTAACTGATGTTCGTTCGGCAATGCCTCTGAACAGACAGTGTAGGCTGTAGCTTTCCAAAGCCGCTGCCCGTGCATAAGCAGAACAGCCTGGCTTTTTGAATGTATTTTTCCTGGGTTGTTTTTTCCCTTCCTTTTTTTTTTTTTTTTTTAGTCGAGAGATGCAGTAACAAAACTGTTGCAAAGCACTGGCATTTTATGTATTCAAAAAGTGATGTACATTTTTTAAAAATTTAAATAAATGCAATGAGAAGCCCCAAGAAAGCTCTTTCTGTTATTGTTTTTTTTTTCCTGCAAAAATTTTGACTGATTTCATTCACGATGTCAAATTCTCTGAGACACTTAACACAGAGAAGCCTAATGAAGGACTTACATCATATTTCTGAAATTTTATGATGCTTGACCACTGCTCCCCCTTTTTTTTCTTATTTTTCATGTTGCTAAAAACTGAGCAAATGAACCAAAATTTAATTTACTCTGATATTCTATCAACTAAGACTGTGCTTACATATAAATATTCCATATTAAAAAGCAGTGCCTTTCATTAAGGATACAAAAAATAATATTTAAATACATCCTCTGCTTTTCACAAGTGAATAAATGCTATAATCGTGTTCTGGCTCTACCCTGCACACCTCTTATTGTAAGAAGATTCTAATATCCCCATTAACTTGTAGGTTCATATTGATCTCACTGACAAGTTTACTTTTGCACAGTGCTGACCTATTTTCTGTCTTTTAGACATTACGTTTCATTTCCGCCAACATGCTGTGTTCACTTGAAAGCAACTGGCAAGTTTTGACAAACCCAGTCTTATTTAGACAACTTTGGGAAATCTAATATTGACCCACATTTTTGTGGCTAGTAAGAGTTAATGCCAAATATGACTGCACTGTTGTGTTTTACACTCATTTATAAAACTGAAAATAAATTCAAGGCGTACGTATTGGCTTTGAGCTTTAAGTGACTTAAAAAATTACTTTGAGATGTGAATGGTCAAAAATCCATGTATTTAGGCCGAAGCTGAAGTCTTGTGTGAATTTCATTTAGCCTCGTGAATTCTAGGATTTGATCTCTTAGGAAATTGGGCATGCTGAAGAAATGAAGATCTGTTGGGGGAGATAAGGTGACCTTTGAGTAGCTGGTGCTCTCCTGTGATTCTTTGATTCTGCATGGCAGCATGACGAGCTCTTATATGGACTAGCCTAATAATGAGCTCTGTTCTGACCATCCCTTCTGGAGCGTGGGGTGGGGGTGGGATGCCACATCCTGAGAAATGAATGTGTACAATCAGTGGTAGTACAACTGAGTAATCGGGCTTCATACTCTCGGCCTCTTTTTGACTGCTAAGAATTTGGAGAAGGCCACTAATGAAGGTAAGGTAATGAGCCAGTCCGAATCCCTTGCCGTCTGGCCAGGGGATTTGAGCCAGTCCACTTAACAGCCCCTAATTCTCTTCTTCACAACTGCAATAACATTTCCAACAGGAACAAAAAGGAAGTGAAGGAAACTACTTCAGTAGAAGGATCAATAGAAATTCAAGAGGTAGTTCATAATGACCTTACGTGTGACACAAATGGAAATACCCTACACTCCTGGCATGCTTCTCACCAAAATATTTAGAACATTAGTGACGATATGGAAAACTTTGCTGACTGAGCTGATCAATGGAATGTGAAGGCAGTATACTTTAAGGCTATTTACTTTCACACAGAATGTTTATCTATTAGTCAGTTTGTATTCCACTCAAATGCAGATAGACGGGTATAATGTTTTCTTGTGCATTTGAAACCTATCAAGGAGAAAATAAACCATTCCACTAAAATACATAGGCCAAGCACCATCTGGGCAAGTGATAAAAGCTATCCAGAGGCTATGCTATGTAAAATAGCAAGGTCAATTTACATGGGCTGCATAGTACTTGGCT
>NC_080783.1:69184851-69189851 GCF_028018385.1 Neofelis nebulosa
TAACCTTTCCTCTATTTGCCGTCTCCATGCGTGTTTGTGTCTACCGAAGTTCTATGAAATTTACTTCTCGGCAACGTTATGCTTTCGGTTAAAAACCAAAACCTAAACATATTGTTTATATAAGCAGATTCTCTGATTCCGTCTCTGTCCACCACATTTTAGAGACATGGAATCTGACAACTAGGAATTTAGTTTACACTGCATCTGGAAAGTAGTGCTCAGGCACTTTGTACCTTAAATCAGAAACAGGACAAATTCAATAGTTCTTTTAAAGGTGTCCACAAAAGACCACAAATGTGATCTTTAGTTCTAAGAAAACTGTTTTAGATGTTAAATGCAAAGAACTGAAACACAAAAAGTAGTGAGTGATACGAGGCTGTATCAAGTGTAAGAGCACAAGGAAATCTTGATTTCAGATTATGAATACTTCCGAAAAGAATAGTTTTGGATTAAGTAGCAGTGATTTACAATTTGCTAAGCCTGCTATGGGAGTGCTTAAAAAGGTGGTGTGGTTTCTATTTTTGCTCCCTATATTCTTATTGTCTGCTTTGACTTGTGTAATACATGAACAGAATAAGTGTTTCCTTGTGACACAATGACTGTTATTAGTTTCTGCACAAAGAAACTAAATATTCCATATCATTTGGACATATTGAAAAAACGGTATATATATTAATCAAAATGCTTGCTATTTTATCAAATACTCTCAAAAACAAGCAGCATAAAATCTTATTTTTGTCTCGCCATATTAATATGATTTCACAGTACAGTTTTTAATTGATCATTATACCACATTTTCAAGTTAATGCTATTAAACTGTAACATTTAGAAATTATCCAAGAATTAAATGACCAGCTCATACTAGATTTTCCCCCAACACATTTATAAGAAATTTTTTTGTCTCTTCCCGCTTCTACTTGTTCCCATTCCTGATGTCACCCATATGCACATAACACACTTCATGTCTCTTTTTAAACCACCATCATGGTGCTAGAGAACTCTGTAAGAACACTATACAACAGGGAGCAAATGGCTGTTCACACTGACTGAACATAGTAGAAGGTAACTACATACTCTTCACTGGTCCAGCCCCATCTAGATACCCTTGGCCAACTTCGTGTCTGTCTTATATTTTATATCTCCTTATCCTAGGGCAGTGGTTCTTCAATGCATAAAAATTACCTGGAGACGCCTGTTAAAACTTTCTTGGGCCCTACTCCAGGAGAGTCTGATTCAGTAGATCCAGTAAGATTCTATTTACATTTCTGTCAAGCTTACAGGTGAGGCCAAAAATGCCAGCTTGAGGACCTGAGCCTAGGGGTAGAAAAGTTTCTCCCAACAGATCGCCAATGAGGAATTCAAGAAAACATAGGGGGCTGAGTCACTTGGTTCTCTTAGTGAGATAAAAGTGATTTTGCTACCACCTAGAAATTAACAGACAAGCAGTACTGTAAACATCATTTTAATTGCTTTTAAATCATTGTTAACTCTAAACAATTACGTACAGCAGAAAGGTTTGAATACCAGTCAACTTTGCTACTGAAAGCTGTGCAACTTAATTTGAAACAAGGATCTTTAATAAATGTCATAAAAATAAAGGTCATTGATGTGATTAAAAAAATGCATACATACATGGTTTAGATCATCCCTTTTACCTTCACCCTTTCTTCAATTTCAACCCATTTTTAGTGAAAATTTGCAATTAAAAAATTATAAAAATATAACACAAAAATACCATAATGACACCTACATTCAAGTTATATTAAAATGCCTTAATATATCATCATGTCACCTGATGCTTAGCCAAATTATTCCAAATAATGCCGTGAGAAAGGTTTAAGACTTCATCTAAATACAAGTCATATTAGGTAACCAAATATTCACTCAGTTCAATGTAAATGCATTTCATTTACTCAATTCTGTAAAGAGTAAGTAATAAAGACACATTATTAATTCAGCAGTTATCATGAGTCTTAGAAAATCATTTCTACCAACTATAAACCAACCTATGTCTACTGTACAAACTAAGACTTTTGTGTATGCTAGTTAAATGACCTAAATTTGGGGTGCCTGGGTGGCTCAGTGGTTGAGTGGCCGACTTTGGCTAAGGTCATGATCTCATGATTCACCAATTCGAGCCCCTCATCAGGTTATGTACGTACTGACATCTCAGAGCCTGGAGCCTGTTTCACATTCTGTGTCTCCCTCTGTCTCTCTGACACTCCCCTGCTCATGCTCTCTCTCTCTCTCTCTCTCTCTCTCTCTCTCTCTCTGTCTCTCAAAAATAAATAAAAACATTAAAAAATTTGAAAAAAATAAATGACCTAAAATTAAGCCAGGATATATGGAAACTCTGTCACTTTCTCTCAGTTTTGCTGTGAACCTTAACCTGCTCTCACAAAGTAAAGCCTTAATTAAAAAATTAAGCCCAGATTATTAATAAATCAACACTTTACTACAGCAGATAAGTTTTAATTTTACGTGATACTTGAGTTAATGGCTAAAATGATAAAACTATCTTTCCCAACCATTGAAATTGAAAGATTATCTAACCTCTTCCTAACAGTGACATTTACATTACCACTTTGTGCTACTTTCCAACCGTTGTAGTTTCAATGACCTATTCTCTGTGTGGCTTATGAAGTTGGAGGATCCATATCTGTACCATTTCCTTTATTATTAGAAAACAAAATTCCTTTTCTCATAAATAGGGTTGGATGATCAAATAAGGACCTCCTAAAGGATGGAATTCACACAATTAAGTAGAATTATTCTTAAATATATTGGATGACTTATTTCTAGATGGTCTAAAATCCCAACTGACCCAATATGTATGTCCTCCATACCAATTCTGGGAAGTGGATTCAACACATTCCTGCTACTTTATATTTTATTTACTCTTCCTGGGATTCTTTGGGACTTAAAAGAAATTTGAAGGAGGTGTGGGAGGCAAAGAGTGAGGATGGTCAGAAAGAATAGAAATAAACTAAAATGGGCTTTGTCAGCAAGTAAATTGTGGTTTTGTTTTATTTATCACAAAACTGGCCTAATTCTTTATTTTCTCCAAAAACAAACTAAAAAATATGCTTAATATCTTCAGAATAACAGTGTAAATTAAATTGTTTATGTGACAGTGAACAACACTGTGGAGGTAAAAGATAATAGTAGGTACAATTAAATACCCTTTTCAAATGCTTCAGTTAAGTGCAGTTTGATGGAAAATCTTCTAAGCTCCTCTCTCTAATCTACAGCATATGAAAGAGTTGTTAAATGTCAGTGACAGGTGTTAGGTTTATGGAATTGCAAATCTAATAAAAAATTTTTCAGTTGGGAATCTATAATTTTAAGGTTATAATTGTCTATAGATATATGGTCTCAGTGAATGAAAGGCTAATTATTTTTAGGAAAAAAAAGCCAGATAAAAATTAACAAACTAGTGAAAAGAAAAATGAGTAGGTAGGGGCGCCTGGGTGGCTCAGTCAGTTGAGTCTGGATTCTTGATTTCACCTCAGGTCATGATCTCACGGTTCGTGAGATCAAGCCCTGTGTCGGGCTCTGCCCTGGCCGCTCAGAGCCTGCTCGTGATTCTCTCTCTCCTCTCTGCCCCTCCCTGGCTTGCACACTCGCTTCCTCTCTCTCTCTCTCTGTCTCTCAAAATAAATAAACATTAAAAAAAACCCAAGTAGGTAACACTCTTTCCACTACAATGTCTCATAATGCTGAGCTTAAAAAAATTATTTAAGAGTCTAATGAAATTATAAACTTCGTGTTTGAAAATATATATTACACCAAGATGCATAGTAGATATTTAAGAATCTCTCTACTATAAACATATATCATCAACTTGATTTACGCTGTTTTAAAAACTCATGACATTCACAATTCAAAGTATTCTTATTCTTGCTAAGGAAAGAGAATTAGGCAAAACGTGAGTTGTACATTATCAGAAATTTGTATGTAAAAAGGTGAATATACTATGCCTTGGTTATGGTAATGAGAACAACTACCAGTTTCGGACATTTACTATGGACTTGGCACAGTGACATCTCGTATCTTTTCAACAGCCCTGTGAAACGGATGTTCATTTTGCCGAGGAGAAAAGTGAAGCTTGGCAAATTTAGTACGTTATCCGAAGTGGAACAGATAGTAAATGGTGGAGTAAGAATTTTAACTCAGTGTATTCATTCAAAAAAGGCTGTGTTCTTCACCATTACGCTATACTGTCTAAAGTCCCGACTGACCTAACATATATGTCACAGTGATTAAATACACAGATGACTATTAGGCATTGTTCAAAAACCATGATAGAGTCCTTACAAAAATAAGACTGACGATATACCGTACTGGGTGCCAGCACTTTCTGGACTTCACTTTTGACCTATCAGGCTTAGTTAAATTTTCAGAGCTGTTTAATTTAGTGATGATGGTCGACGTTTAGTGGGAATACCATAAGGGTAATGTTAACTGTACTTGCAATTATTCCCCACCATACTACCTACGAGTTAGTACGTGACTATCATTTCCAGCTTCTGAAGGAAACAAACTTTAAAAGGAATATATCATCCTGCCCTCCTTCATTATAAGTACTATTTTTAAAACCATAAGTTATATGACTGATGGGAAGATTCTACTTCTGCCTTGAAGAAACAGATATTCTCCAGTTTCCAACTGCAACGAGCAATTCTAATTTAAAAGGTAAACACGGGATACTATGTTCGGAAATGGGCCTCCCTGAATTTGATTCTCTGATACATTCGACTATGTTGAGAGGTCACTTGTTTCTGGCTATTGTCATTTTGGCAGTGGGAGGAGTTGGGGGAGCATGGTCAGCAGAGTCAAAGAATGTGCAACTCGTCTTTCAAATGTGTGTTAAAGCAACACAGTTAAAGCTCATTTCCAAAAAAAAAAAAGAGGAAAAGAAGGCAATCAAACTGAGAAATTGTCGATTGACTTAACCAGGCCTCCGTGACTCAAAGAAAAGCCACCAGAGACAACTTCTT
>NC_080783.1:69194851-69322351 GCF_028018385.1 Neofelis nebulosa
TCGCGTTTCAAAATCTGTCGACAGGAATCAAGGAATCAAGGTATTTTCTTTTTCCCTGAATCACCGGTCAGTTCTTCTCTACTCCAGTTCTTCTCTATTAAGTGAGGACTGTGCTACCAGCCTGTGGACTCACCATTTACAGATCTTTTTTTTTTCCACCGAGATTTTGCATGGTCATGTAATTGATGCAATTATAATTTCCCCTTTAAGGTCTGTCTCCACATCCACACTGTAAGCTCCTGTAAGCCAGTCTGTCTCGTATATCACCGTATTCCGAGTGCCCAGCACAGTACCTTGAGCCCTTCAGGACCCAAAACGCGTTAATAATCTTAGGTGGGCGAGAGAGGAGCAAAGAAATAATACTAATGGATCCCTTAGTAAAATCCAATAGTAGGGGCGCCTGGGTGGCTCAGTCGGTTGAGCGGCCGACTTCGGCTCAGGTCACGATCTCGCGGTCCGTGAGTTCGAGCCCCGCATCGGGCTCTGTGCTGACAGCTCAGAGCCTGGAGCCTGTTTCGGATTCTGTGTCTCCCTCTCTCTCTGACCCTCCCCTGTTCGTGCTCTGTCTCTCTCTCTGTCTCAAAAATAAATAAACGTTAAAAAAAATTAAAAAAAAAAAAAATCCAATAGTAAAAAGACTGAGAGAGGGAAAGCTACATGGAGATGTACTGGAAAGAGGAGCTCCAATGTTTTTAGGAAGAGATCAGTGATAGAGAAAACTCTGGCTGTGGGTGACTCAGATCAGGCCCCTTGTCTCTTAACCATAGAGAATACGACTCCGAATATGTGAATATTGAGGACTGAGTAGTTGGAAGACGTTAAAACTGGTTTCGACATTAAAAAAGATTAGCAAAGAAGATGAAAACTATAAAAATATATAAAACTTAAGTTGTTTCTTTTCTCTGTTCCATCTAAATGAGTAACCATTAATGCCTGAAAAGCAGCAACAAACCCAGTATCATGTCATTGTATGTTCGTTAATTTTGAAGTGCTCTTTTCTTGTATGCAAAACACAATTTGATGTAGTCTGTTGCCCATGCCGCATAATTACCTAATCCTACCTAGGGGGAAAAGTAAAACTAGACAGAAAAACTAAAGAGGAAGTTAAGGATAAATCAGAATCCACGATTCCCAATTACAACTGAAAACTATTTGAATATAACTCAATATTATTTATTGATCTATATACTATGGGGACGATTTCTCAAACTACATACTATTTGGTAAAAGTCTGCCAGGAGTCAATCTGTAAGTCTGTGACAGTTCTGTTCTCTACCAGCATCACAAAGAAAGGGTCCAGGGTGCTTAGAGTTCCCTGAATGAAAGGCACTGTACAAGTAGAGAGTGGTGCATGTATTATTAACCTTCCTGCGCTTGTTTCCTCATCTGTAATATGGGGTTAATGACATTTCTGTACCTCACAAGAATGTTGTGCGAATTAATGTTTGTAAAGCCCTTTAAGATCCACGGATGAAAGATGCCATAAAAGTCCAAAGGTGGTAATATTATCGTTATTGAAACTGGAAACACCAATAATGCTGGGAACTGAATATATATTTGGTTGCAAGGCACCCCGTGTATTATGGATTCACAGGCACTTACAGAACCTCACCGTTTCAAAATTAATGTTTTTATACATACATATATATATATATATATATATATATATGATAAATCCCGAAGAGATATTACATATATGTTATAAGCCAAATGAATGTAATTTGTTCATAAGTGCCAAAAACACAGTAACGGAGTCCACGTTTCTTCCCTGTCCCTTTATAGAAAGCACTGTAGTAGAATACGTTGGATCTGTACTTGAAATTATGTAATGTTAGAACGGTCTGTTTAGAAGGAGGCAGGAAATGGCATGTTACAAATGCTAACATGATTTAATGAAATCATCTGTACCTCTCAATACTGCTATATTTTTCTATACACTTTGAATCTACTTAGTTTATAAATAGAAAGCAAAAAACACGTAATAGCAATCTTTTTGAAACTGAAAAAGACATTATCATTTGTCACCTGTTTGTCTGAACTAATTCTAATGTGGGCTTTAAGAATTTTTCTAAATGTTTAAAAAGGCATTTTAGGGGCGCCTGGGTGGCTCAGTCGGTTAGGCGTCTGACTTCGGCTCAGGTCATGATCTCGCGGTCCATGAGTTCGAGCCCCACATCGGGCTCTGTGCTGACAGCTCGGAGCCTGGAGCCTGCTACAGATTCTGTGTCTCCCTCTCTCTCTGACCCTCCCCTGTTCATGCTCTGTCTCTCTCTGTCTCAAAAATAAATAAACATTAAAAAAAAATTTTTTTTTAAATAAAAAAATAAAAAGGCATTTTACTAAATCACTATAATACGAAAAAGGAGGAGAAAGTAAGTTTTCCAATATGGCAGCGGCATTTTTAAAATATTCAAATATCTCATGAAATATATACATATATATATATATATATCCATTCACTCACTTAACACTTCACTCATTCTTAATAATTGTGTTTATTTTTGCCATACATAATATAATAATTCAAAAATACAAAGTGTAGAACACATGTGAGCGTGAATGTGAATATATGTTTACATGTAGAGAAAACAGGCTGGAAACATGACACCATCCCATTACCAAAATTCATAATAACTACCTCTAGGAAGTGGTTTGTCATTAGGGGAAGTGCAAAAGAACTTTCATGTTTTATTTTACACCATTCTATACTGATTGATTTTGTTACCAAAAGCATATATAACTTTTTAATTTTTAAAAGCCATATACACAGAATGAAAGACTGTTTGAAAGACTAAAAAACAAAAGTGAAGATTGATGAGATAAAACTAAAGAATTAAAGTTAGAATTTAAGTAACACACTAAATTTATTGTCAAACAGACTGAAAAAGAAGGACAAACAGTTAAAGGGAGGATTCATTACCCTTGATCATAATTTAGGAGAATTAACAAACACATCTGTTTTTGTTTTTTCAAGACACATCTTAAAGACTTTTTAAGATTTAATTAGAAGGAATGCAATTTTGTCTTTTAATCCATTGAAGCATGATTTTCAACTAAGTAGAAAAAAGGTTAACTTCAATGATAGTGGCAAGCAGTCAAGGAAAAACAACAGAGTTCACAATTAAGTCAAGGAGTCAAACAAACGTTATATTTAGAAAGTCAAGAGCTTTGTTTTGGCTGTTTTAGAGGTTTTCTCCAATTTATGGGAGGTTCAAGGTTACCTAGCTCAACATCCAGAGCTCAAAGTCATTGCAGAGTTTATTCAATATGAGAGTTCAAAGATTTAAATGTGTATTACAATAGAAAAATGTGAAACCTGGGACTGCTGACTTTATAAGTAAATTCTAGCAAACAGTCACATGGACCAGCATATCTCTAGACAGCTACAAAGCAGAAAAAGCTATATTTAGAAATTTAAAATCAGGGAACGATACAACATGTTTAAGGTCTTACCAAAAATTGTAAGTTCTTATATGCATATTTATAAATAAGACACTTACTAGAAATTTGAATAACAGGTAAATAGAATTGAGAAATTATGTGACCTGAATTCCATTTCACCTGCTCTAATAACCATTATATGATTTTTTGTTTTACCTCTACTCTTTACTTTTGGTTTCATCATATCATTTTTTTTTTTTTAACCTACAAACTCCTTGGTTAATATCTGGCAAGACTGTGGTGCTATAGAAATGCAAGAAGCCAGTGATATTTTATTTAACTTTTTTATTTTGATTAGTTACACAGATATATTGGCCTCTTGATTTCCTTGGAATCGTCTAGAATTTCTTGTAGATAGATAAATAACATTGTATGTCACTGTCATTACTGATTTCCAGCAGAATGTATTAGACTGTAATGAAGTGATCAGTTCCTGGCAGAGTGTTTAGTAAATGATAATGGCCAACAAACACTAATGAATTAATGAATTAAGTAGATATAATGCTTATAATGAAATTAATTCATTGGCTTACTTTTATGAAGCCTGTTGTAGAAAAATGTTAACTCCTCTGAGGTCTACAGGTTTCCATTCAAGTTACCTCCTTTTTCCTTTTTTTTTTTTTTCATTAACAAATTTAAGTTTTCTCATGTAGAGAAACTTTGTGATTAGTCCATCGTTACTGAACTTCTCTCTCCAAGGACATGAAAAATACAGTAAATACCAAAGGACAGATCTTTTTCCTTATTTTTTTACCCTTTTTTTTTTCTTAAAGTTTATTTATTTATTTTGAGAAAGAAAGAGCGCAACAGGGGGAGGGCAGAAAGAGGGAGAGAGAGGGAGAATCCCTAGCAGGGATCTGTGGGTCAGTGTGCAGAGCCCGCTGCGGGGCTCCAACGATTGAGCTGAAGTCAAGAGTTGGGAGGCTTAACCGACTGAGTCACTCAGGCGCCCCTCATTTGTCCTCTTCTATCACCTTCACTAATTCCGCTTTCTCTGTCACTCCCTGGCCTGGTTATTCCTAAGGTTCTAGCCATAATTTTCTTTTCATTCTATACTTGCTTCTGGCTTCTATGATTTCCTTCAGACTCCTCAGATGATACAGCCCATCTCAAATATTCAACTACATGAAATGTATCCTCAATCATGTTCACTTGTTCGTTCATTCGTTCATTCACTCTTTTATTCATTCACAAATTAGTTTTGACTCCAGATTTGCCCCCATTTTTTCTCAATAAAGCAGCCACGTAATGCTGCAATTCAAATCATGTCAGTTCCCGCTCAAAACCCTCATGATATTCCATTTCACTTAGAGTCTTTAACAGTAGTCTACAAGAACCTAAGTTATCCTTCTCCCTCTTAAATCCCTTATTTCATCTAATATTACTTCTCATTCATTCTGCTCAGCCACCTTGATGTACGAACACAATGTCCAGTCCTGCAAGAACATTTACCCTGCAGTCTCTTTGGGGAACGCTCATCCACATGGCTTAGTCTTTACCTTCTTTAAGCTTTGGCTTAAATGATACCTTCTCAGCATGACTTCACCTGTTCATTGCATTTAAAAATAAAATTCTTCAACTTAAGTACTTCCTATCCACTTCTGTGCTTTCCTTGTCTTCTTTGCACCAAACACCCTTTAACATAAAGACTGGCCAACAATGGCCTGTGGACCAAATCTAGTCTGCCACTTGTTTTTATAAGATTTTATTCCAACAGCCTAGCCCATTCTATTTTGTATTGTCTATGGTTTGTTTTGTGCTACGATGCTAGAGTTGAGAGTTTCCAACAAAGACCAGCTGGCTTACAAAGTTTAAATTATACACTACCTGCCTCTGTACAGAAAAAGTTTGCCAGCCTATGTTCTAATGTATCAAAGAGCAGGCAGGGACTTGTTTCTGTTTTGTTCACTGCCCCTAGAACAGTGCTCAGCACACAGCAGGCACTGGAAAAACATTTGTAAATAAATAAACGAATCTCCTAATATGTGCCAAATACTGAGCAAAAGTTTTGCTTTTCATACACTGCCCATGCAATCCTACTACATTTTCCTGTTCAATTTGTTTCTCCCTAAGTAAAATAACACAAAGTCAAAAATAATGAAACCTAAATAGCATCGCCTCATTCCTTAAACCTCAAACATCCCTTTATTTTTTACTTTCAACCAATGACATTGCTCCATTTTTATTTGGACAAATAGAAGCAGTGAGAAAACAACCACAACACATTCCAACAACTATCTATGCCAACCTATTTGCATGTATCCCCATGTATTTGTATTCGTCCATGTTAAGTGGATGACTAGTCTCATATCCCTTAACAGTTAAATCTCCTTTTTTTCTATTCTCCTTAACAGCAAAACTCATCATAAAATTCTTTATACTTGCTGTTGCCACTTAATCACTTCTCATTCTGAACTCACTATAAGACTTTCATCCCCACCATGTCAATGAAGGCTCACTTATCCAAGTTGTCAACAATATGTATTTTGCCAAATCCAATGAATGATCAGTTATCAGTCTTCATGTTACTTGACCTCTAAGCATCTGGCAGAATTGACCATACCTTCCTTCCTAACATACTTTCTTCTCTATCTATCTAGGACACCACATTCTTCTGTTTTTCTTCCTATTTCATGACCTATTACTACTCAGTCTCTTTTACTGTTCCTTCCTTCCTGATCTCCAAATGTTCTGAGCCTCATCCCTGTCTCTCTCTCTCTCTCTCTCTCTCTCTCTTTTTTTTTCTAATTCCTTAGGCCTATCATCTATTTCTATAAAGTTTATTCTCATGCTTTTATCAATCTAGACCCTAGCAGAAAAACAGAAAATAGCACACTGTATGTGGGTAATGTGAGGAGAGTCTAATTAAGGAATTATTTATTTACAAGGTGCGAACACGGCATGGAATACGTAAGGGATAAGACAGTACCATGGAATAAAGAGCAGCAGAGCTCTGTTTTGCAATGGTGTACAGGACCAACTTTAACTGGCTTATGAGAAGAGACTCCTATTAAATTTTTGGCAGTTTGCAAGTCCGTTGTCAAATGCAACCATTATTAAAAATTAAACTATATAAACTTACAATTAAATAAATATCAAAAGTAAAAGTCATAAATATTAAAATCCATAATTTCTCAATTATTTTACTACAATTTTCTATTACACATGTTTCTTCAGGTTTATGTGTATTATAACTGTATGACAGAAATAATATATAATACATTACTTCACATCTATTCTCAACTTTACATTCAATGATACCATACTGGTAGCTTAAAATGGGCCATGGATAGGGAATTTATACCACAGAACTTAGCACAGACTTGACAAAGTGATGGAGAAAATGTTAATAATACAGATTATACTTAAAACTGTTTCATGTCTATAACCATTACATTAGAAATAATAATTTTAAAACTTGGTAATATATTCTTCCAGTAGTCAAAAACTATTAACTGATTTACTTAATAAGTCATTCACATCATTTACAAATTCCAAAATATGCTTTTTCATTTCACTTTCATTGTAGGCATTAACATAAATGAAAATATCAACCAAAATTCATATTGGATCTGCACTTGCTTATCAATCATAAGAGTTTGGCAAAAATCAACAAAATTCTCTATGAAACTCAATCTCTGGAAACTCTGGCTACAAGAAATTTATTGTACTGCATATTTCATTGTTATTTGTAAATTGTGTTATACGCGTTCTTTATACTGGAAAAATGTGTAACACACTTCCACACTTATCTTTTCATCTATCTGTGTATACATATGGTTTTTAGAGACACGGCTGTTAAATATTTGCCAACATACAACTGTTCTGTAACCTTCCTGAGGCCTGAGGGAGCAAGGAGAATAAGCGTTGAGAGGAAACTCAAGAAGAAAGAACTATGTAGAGGGGGCCATCTAATAGGAGCTATGATTTTTGGTAGAGGGATGCAGAATGTCTTTAGGGAAGGGTTAGAAAGAAAAGAGAGAGGAAAATAAATACTTTGACCTCATTCCACTTTCTCCTTCCATCTCTCACCAAGGTTCCTCATTTGGGCTGAACTCAAGTAGAAGCCAAAGGGCAAAAGACCATTTGCCTGCTAGAGCACAGAATGCTATGGAAAATAGTAGAGTGGATGTGGAGGGGCAGATGGAAGTTATTCAGAACAGTCCACCCCTTCTTGCATCTCAACATAACATTGAGCTTAAACAGGCAGAAAACTTGTGGCCCAGAGACAGCAGTTACATGTAGGGGGCTAGGTAATAGTCCCCAGAGACAGTAGGCCCTAATTCTTAGAAACTATAAATGTTACCTTATTTAAAAAAAGAGTCTTTGCAGATTTGGTTAAGAATCTTATCCTAGATTATCTGGGTGGACCCCAAATGCCACCACAAATGTCCATATAAGAAAGAGGGGCAGAGGGAAAATTGAAACATTCATAGAGGAGAAAGCTATGTGAAGACAATAGCAGAGATTGAAGCGATGCAACCATAAGCCAAGGAAAGCTAGTAGTGACCAGGAGCTGGAAGAGGCAAGGAACAAAAAGATCCTATTCGAGAGCCTCTGAAGAAAATACAGACTTGCCACCACCTTGATTTTGGCCCAGTGTTATTCATTTTGGTCTTTTGGACTCCAGAACTGTGAACAAATAAATTTCTGTTGTTTGCCAACAACACCCAGTTTGTACTAATTTGTTATAGCAGTCACAGGAAACTAATACAACACACAAAGTCCCATCAGATACCATATTATCAACTGGAGCATATCAGTTTGGTCATACTCCCACCTGATACCTATATTAGCCATCGTGAGTGTTATTCGTATAAAGTAGTAAGGGGTTTGGGATAGTCACATAAAATAGTTGCTACATTCTCGCTTTTGTAGATACATCTGAGACTTAGGTTGGAACATGTCATAAGGAACTTTTAATGAGATCACAGGTGTGAGTTGAGGAAAAGGTTGCAAAGCAATTCAAGTCAGTACAATAGGAATCTGAGCCACTCTGCTTCTGCAGTTTATCTCTTCTAGACTTCCATGGTATTATTTATGCCATGTCCATTTTATAATAGAATTGTTCTGTGTACTTTCAATTTTATGGTTCCATGAATTAGATAACACCAATTAAAGATGGGCAATTGGGTACCATAGTACTTTGATACCTATGGCAAGGTGTTCAGTTTCTACCAGGTCCAAGAGCAAGTGAATGATTGCTAATCTCTTCAGATATTAGTTTGTTAGCAGAAGAGGGCATGGCCTTACTCAAAAATTCTATTGTCTACAGTGTTTCTGCTACTAGAAATTGCCAGAGGTTCCATATTGAAGGTAAATGAGCTTATTACTCAGTCCACGTAGTTTAGCCTCCTGGGGCACAGAACAAAGTAAAGAATGGAGTGGATGTGTCAGTCAGCCACAGATACTTCTTTTATTTGTTTGTTTGTTTGTTTGTTTATTTATTTATTTTGAGAGAGAGAGAGAGAGAGACAGAGATAGAGAAGGAGCGGGGAAGGGGCAGAGAGAGAGGGGGACAGAGGATCCAAAGCAGGCTATGTGCTGATGGCAGAGAGCCCGATGTGGCATTTGAACTCATGAACTGCAAGATCATGACCTGAAGCAAAGTCTGACACTTAAGGAACTGAGCCACCCAGGTGCCCCTACCACAGACACTTCTAATGCCATTAGGTTTGTTAGGTCATAATGCCAAGGTGTAAAGTTTTTCTTGCTATGAGGCCCATTCAAATCTTACAACTTTAAGGTTGCCCACTAAATACATGACAGTAGCATGCCTACATGTTTCCTCCAAAAATCCAACTGGGTTCCTTTCATTGTGACAGTGCAGCAAATAAGCTCCATTTTAAATTGGATCTTCTGACATGTCCCAGACCCCTGGACTTCTAGCAACCTCACTAAAGTGATAGTGTTTTCATGAGATCTATCTCCAACTCTGGTATACATGTTGCTTACTTTTTTTTTTCCTTTTCTACTTCTTCTTCCCCCCCCCCCCCCAGAGAATGTAGGCAGTGATCACACGTCACTTACACTTAAGGTGTCTTCTTCTCACTTAACAAGTCTAATGATTATACTATTTTGTGAAATATCAAATTAGTCAAGTTCTCTTGACTATATTTTGACAGAGATGAGCAGGCATAGGTTAGGCCAAGAGAGTAAAGGTATATTGATATCCCTGCCTTGTGAAAGAAACTGCTTCTGTTTCTGTTTACTAATAAAGGAAAGGGGAAAATGCATTCGTTAAGTCACAGGTGTCAGGGGCTATACTGATTTCCTCCAGTGAAGATACGACATTGGGAACATCAGATCTGATTGGCATCATCACTTAATTAAGTTTCTGGTAATTTATTCTCATTCTCCAAGACCTATCTGACTTTCACATCAGCCCCCAAGCAAGTGAGAAAAATGAGGATATTATAGGATTCACCATCTATGTAATTGTTCAAGTATTTGGGGTGGCACATCCTCTTTTTGATGAAGTATTGCTTTTGGTTTATCTTGGCAAAGGAAGACACAGTTCCAGGGGCTTCAACTTTGCCCTTATTCTGCAGTAGAACTCACTTCATATCAGGAAATTCTATCATAACGTTTTCCTATTTTTACTATGCATTTTTGGCCTGTAGGAAAAAAAAAAAAAAGTGGATCTGAAGTCCCTCTGGATACTTTCTGAAATGGACTTGGACCATCTGATAACAGAGAATTTATTATCAGATCTTCATAAATCCCAACCCTGGCCAGTGGACCTCAGTGGTATTTCAGGACTCCAGGCATTAGAATTATTGAGAAGAGATATTTAATAACCCCTAAAGTCTATCTCCCCCTTCTCCAGTGCAGTGGTTCTCAAAGTGTGGTACCTAAACCAGCAGCATCAAAATCACTTGGGAGCTTATTAGAAATATAAATTCTGGTGTCTCTACCCCAAACTTACTAAATCAGTAGACCTAGAAATCTATGTTTTAAAAGCCCTCCAAGTGATTCTGATGCATGCTTACGTTTAAGAACCACTGCTTCAGGAACAATCAATTAAATAGCTGCAAGTACCTCCGAAACAGATGTGGAGGAAGAGTCATGATATATATCTGTGACCCTATTGCCAGGTCATTCCTTGAAAGGTCTGACTACCTTCTCAAATAAAGGCCTCTAAGTCTGTAAAGTAGCTTAAGTCTAGAGACAAGGTAAAAAGAAGTAAATCCCCATTATTGTAATTCAGGTTAATTTTATGTCCACTAGGCCTAGGATTTTTCTCCCTAGATATACCAAGTAGCTCCTCAGTTAGATGCCCTTTTGTTTCTAAAAACTCTATGATCAATTAGCTGCTGCCAAAGATCCCTGAAAGTCAAACCAGAATGTTTTCTGATTATTACTCCATTCTGATTATTACTCCAGCTATGTGGCTTATTATGGTAATTTTATCCACTTTGACTATAATAAATAAGCACTCCTACTTGGCCTCGAATTCTCTGGCTTCCTATTAGTCCCATTGTCATCATAAAATGCAATTCCATCATTCCATGCCTTACTATAAATGCTGGCATAGAGAGAACAGCCACCAATGAGCATTGCTTCAGTTTTCAAGGATACTGGTATCTCTCCTTAACAATGGATTCCTTAAGGTCTTGATAAAGGGCATGTTCTCAGGGCCCTCTTGGGTAATTCAAATAAAGACTGGCTGATCTGGTTACACATAATAAACCCATTCTAGTATTCTCATTTTCCCAAGACTTGATTCCTTCCCCTATATTGTGTCAGAGAAGTTATGTTATTCAACCTATTCAATGTCAGCCACAATTGACTGAGCCCTGGATTCAAACAGACAACCAAACAGACCTAGGTGCTCAAGACAACACATTAAATCCCAAATCCTGAGGAATAAATTCTTGTCAACCTAATCCAGCCTTATATTTTTTCTTCCTTGATCTAACACCTATATAATTCACTCCCATATATATTCTCTAGACTCTTGCCAATAGAAATCAATGATATTCTTTAAGTCTTTCATTGTTAGGATATTTCTCTCTCAAAGACCCAGTCTTGTACTTCTCTTTCTGGCTACATTAGAGTCTAATGTTCATTATCAATCTGGAGGCTTTTGAGAGAGCTGGAGGTTGATCCTAGGAAGAATAGGCTTCAGATGGCGAAACTACTACCTTAGAGTCAGTAACTAAAAGGCTGGTTCTCTCAAACACTGGGGGAGAGGTTGCCTCTGCTAGAAAGGCATACAGGAATTCAAAGTTCTCAGCTCTGTTTTTTGTCTGCCCAAATGTCCCAATTCCAGCATATGAGATCCTTCTTCTTCCCACCAGTTCCTTTACCTCAATATAAAAGACTTGATGGGTTTAATTGGTGGTCAAATCTTCAACTGTTATATTCGAGGCATGGACTTGATCCCCAGCTATATTTTATCAGCTTCAGGAGATGAAGGGCTCCTTCAAGCTGCTAGAGACTTGATTTTTCTGTACATGATCACAGCTGGATATTCAATTTCTCCTTTTCCTTTCATATACTCCTTTACGACTATCAAAAGAAGGCAGTTGATGTCACCATCTTTATAATTACCATTATTGCCACAGTGATAACTGCCAAAACCACCTCACTGCACAACACTTTTCCCACTTTACTGGTGTTAATTTAAACAATCATAACGCCACTGCGTGCCACGGATTAACCATGCCCCATTCCCCACCCTAAACCCCCACCAAGACAGTTATCAATGCACTACTCAAACATGTGAAATATAATCCCAGAATTCCATTTGAGAGTCATTTCCTGGGGCCACTTCTAGTAACAATTACTATATTAGTCTTAATAGACCATAGGGAAGGAGCCTGGGGAATACTGTATTATTTTGTGTCCCAGCAGGAAACAGATGGCGTACTAAAATTAGGATAATCAGAGGAGGATTTGATAAACGGTGTTTCATAAAGGGGTGAGCAGGGTGTGAGGAAACCATAAAGTATAATGAAATACGCTATGGTAAGTAACAGCAGGTGGTCTGTTACCACTCCTAGGACTAAAAGGGTAAGGACAGCGGGGACAGCCTAGAAGCAAGAGAGAGAAAGCTGGGTAAAGAGGGACACTTGACAAGAACTATGGCATTTGGTTGAGGGCGTCAGACAGCCCATTTTAATATCTTAGAGAAGGAGCCAGGGTAGCAGATGAAACTTCAACTTCTCCCTCTTTCCTCTCCATTGCAAAGGTTTCCCATTGGAGGAAACTAATCAAAAGCCAGAGGTCAAGAGAATCCATTGTCACCTCCTGTGACTAAATCAAGGGGAACTGGACAAGAAACAGAAGGTATCCACCACAATATCGATTATTTCCAACTCAGCATCTCCAGCCCTAATCTCTCTAATAAGGGCCAGACTTTTATACCCAACTGTCTGCTCAAGATATTCTCTTGAATACCAAATATCTCAAATTAACATATTCAGAATGGAAGTCACTGTTTTGCCCTCCTACGCTTACCTATACCTCACCCGCTCCTGTCTGCCCTATCTTAATGAATGTCACATTTTCCCATTACTCAATTCTAAAATCTAAAAATCATTTTTTTTATTTCTTTCCTCACATCCATCATAAAATCTTCAGTCTAAAATATATCCCAAATCAGAATACTTTCTGTTACCACAACCACGACAATTCTATTCCAAATAATTATCATTCACCTAGACTACTGCAGTAACCTCTCAACTTGACTCCACAATTCTGTTCTTGCCTTCCTATACTCTATTATCCAAATAGGAATCAGAATGATCTTCTGAAAATGTAAATCAGACCGTTATTACTATCTTGCTAAAAAGTATGTCATTAATAGTAAAAATCTAAACTCCTTATCATGGCTGAATATCCTGTATCAGCTAACTCCTATATACCTCTCTACATTCATTTCCAACCACTGGCCTTCTTATTGTTCTTAGAAAATACTAACTTTATCACCATTTTAGGGTCTTTGTATTTACTGTTTTTATTTCTTAGAATGTTTAACCTCCAGATCTTCAACTGATTCTCTTGTATCATTTAATTATATGACCATATGTCATCATGTCATCTCATATTATATCCTCAGAGGGTCTTCTCTAACTATCCAGTCTTACATAGTACACACCTCTAACCTTCTCTATCCACTTATTTTGGTTTATTTTTTTTCCCACTATCTGTTCCTTATTGTTTCATTTGTTCTCGATCTCCCTCACTAGAATATTAAGTTCTGTAAGTGTAAGTAATGTGTGTATCTTGTTCATTTTCTATCTTCAGTGCCTAGAACAGTGTCCAGAACATAACAGTTACTCAATAAATAGAGTCAAGCACATAATAATACTATTGGGTTTAAAAAGTCCAATCTCCTAAGATAAGCACTTACTGTAAAGTTAAGGAAAGGACCAAGATAAGCCTGGGGAGCTTACTGGTAAGAAGCCCCAGGGTCCAGGCCCTAACAGTCCATTACCTTATATCTGATTTTATTTATTGTGGAGTATTTATTGGGTCTTTCTGTGTGTTCTGAATACACAAATGAATAAATTAATGCATGCATAAATGGAGTGTCTGTTTAGCACGTTCACATAACTATTCTAAAACACTGTTACTCCACATATCCACTTACAAATTCATCACCTCCCTTCCATCTGAAAGCACGCTACTTTCCCCTCTATGTATTTCTTATCTTGGTAATGATATAACAGCCACTCAGTCATTAAGGCTAGAAATTTTGTAAACCTTTAAATTCTACTCAGTTAAGTCACTAACATGGCTCAAACCTATTTTTTCCTTTTCATTTTCTGTAATAATTCCCCGGGTCATGACCTCTTATATGTATGGTTTGTTAATTAACATTCACTAATCTTATCTATTGATTTTTTTAACTCATCATAAAAAGTACTGTTGCAGTTTTTTTCTAAAGCCTGGGTTAGACAACTCTGTGTGTCCAACGTAATCATCCAGATCTTTACTACTTGCATCCTCATGTCTTAATCTACCATGCACTTCCTTATTTCCACTGGTCTATACTTCCACCATCTTGGAATTCTCTATTTTCCTTCTTTCCAACTTAATTCTTCATTCATTCTTCAAAGACAAACTCAAGTACTATTTCCTTTATAAAGCACTCTTTAATTGCCCTAGTCAGGCTTAAAGCTCTTCCTCTTTCATTTCAATGCACATTGATTATGCCTCTTTCTTCCTTGAATTATAGTTATCACTATGTCTATCTCGGTTGCAATCTTGAAATTATCTTGAAAGCCACGACTATGTCTTATTTACTCCTTAATTTTCCCAGAGTCTTAGGATAACGTAAAGCCAATGTGTATACTAGGAATGAAATATGCATTTCTTTAAGTGGAATTATAAATTGGCATTTTTGCTTCATGCTATTGAGGAGGATTTTTACTGACAAATTCAGAGTATTTTTGCAACTTTTCCAGTGACTTCCAAGATGAAACAATGATTTCAAGCATCCAAAGTAGCTTCTTACTTTTTAAAATACTTTCAAAACTACACATTAAAGGTCTACAGTAGCCTCTTCAATCGCATTGCCACTGATCTCAATTTTTCAAAATTACTAGATTTTTTCTAGCTTTATTGAGATACAATTGATGCATAACATTGTGCAAGTTTAAGATGTACCATATGTTGCTTTGATACATTTATATGTTGTGAAATGATTACCACGGTACGGTTAACACTCCCATCACCTCACACAATTACCATTTCTTCCTCTTTGTCTTCTTCCTCTTCTTCCTCCTCCTCCTCTTCCTCTCTTCTTCTTCTTCTTCTTCTTCTTCTTCTTTTTCTTCTTCTTCTTCTTCCCCTTCTCCTCCTCCTTCTTCTTCTTCAGTGAAAACATTTAAGATTCTTAGCAACTTTCAAGTATACAATACTATATTGTTAACTATAATCACTCACTATTCTGTCCATTAGTTCCCCAGAACTTATTCATTTTATAATTTGAAGTTTGTGCCTTTTGACCAACATTTCCCCATTTTCCCCACCCCCAAACCCCTAGCAACCACCATTCCACTCTCTGTTTCTATGAGTTTGGCTTTGTTAAGGTTCCACATATAAATGATATCATACAGTATTTGTCTGTCTCTGTTTGACTAATTTCACTTAACATAATGCTCTCAAAGTCCATCCATTGTTGTCATAAAAGACAGGATTTTCTTCTTTCTTATGGCTGAATAATAGTCCATCATCAGAGTTATTAGACTGATTCTCTGATTCTTCATGGTAACGGAGACTGGCTCTAATGCATAGGCATATAGCCATGCCAGTTTTCATGCAAATTGTCAGAAATGGTAATGATCAAACCCTAAATAATTAAGGATAATTTATGGTACATCGCCTCTCTCACAGTTGAGAATATTAATAAGTTATAGTATTTCTCAAAAACAAACAAAAATGTATGAACTGGCTTCAAAATATTAAATATTAATACAAGCAAGGAATGTATAGTTTATGTGAGTTTTATAGATATTTTGAAGTGATAGACAATTTAAGAGACTCATTTTCCAGTCTAATTTAACAGTCAGAACTTAGGGTTCCTTAAAGAACAACTGCCAAATGAAAAAATAACTCTCTATTAACAATGAAGCATTGCTATTTATAGGACAATTTGTGCCTGTGTACCTGCATATACAGTGTTAAACCATTCAGTGTAAATTGATAAGAGTCTCAATATGGTATCTTTAGCTATATTCATCCTAAAGTGCTAACACAGACTTCTTCTAGGTTTCCTTGATCCATAACAAAGGTTGCTGAACAAGGGTCTTAGATGCCTCCCCTTTGAGTTTTTAAATGTACCATATTGGAGAAGTCAAGTCTGGATCACAGGTGACCTTACTATATAATTCTATATTTAGAAAAAGGTTAATGTCAGGAAATCTATACATGCATTTCAAATTTGGACCATCACAGTTTCTGGAGATAGTGTTCCACTTGTAAACATACATAAAAAATTGCGTTGTTTAAGGGGCACTTGAGTGGCTCAGTTGGTTAGGAATCCAACTTTTGATCCTGGCTCGGGTTATGATCTCATAGTTCATGAGTTCGGGACCCGTGTTAGTGCAAAGCCTGCTTCGGATTCTGTCTCTCCCTCTCTCTGCCCCTCTCCCACTCTTTTTCTTGCTCCCTCTCTCAAAATAAATAAATAAGCTTAAAAAACAGTAAAAAAAAAAAAAAAAAAAAAGTATACGCATCTTTTAAAAATCCTCTCCTAGAGTACTGAGAGATTATTGTCAGTGTGGTTCAAAGTATTCTCCTCCATAGGACATATCTATATGTTGGTTGGGAAATTTCCTTCATTAAGAGCTGTTTCAAGGCAGAGCTAGTAAGGCAGAGAAAAACTCTATCAGCTGATGGGTCTTCAAGTGGCACATGCAGGCAATGGATGCTATTGGTTTCTATCAGTGTAAGATAGAATGTTTTCTAGATGTCATAAAAAATTGGCTAACAGGGACACCTGGGTGGCTCAGTTGGTTAAGGGTCCAAATCTTGACCTTGGCTCAGGTCATGACCTCAGGGTTCATGGGGTCAAGCCCCATGTCAGGCTCTGTGCTGACAGTGCGGAGCCTGTTTGGAATGCTCTCTCTCCCTCTTTGCCCCTCCCCCACTTGAATGAGTGCTCTCTTTCTCTCTCTCTCTCTTAAAATAAAGTTAAAAAAATGAGCTAACAAATATGGATTTAATATACCTGTAATCCATGCCATCTAGATGGTTAAGATCTTATGAATATATTATAAATAAGTAATTATTCTAATTTTCATGTCAATACTTTTTAGAATTTAAAAGTGAATTTAATGGCTTGTGAATAGATACTGAGGAGACAGAACTAAAAGTAATGACTACCAGCTGCTCAATATTATTAAATAACTCAGTCTTGATCCCATAAAACTTCTCTAAATCACTGATATAGTTGATATTTTGCAAAGGTTATGGTTTCCAGTGTAATTCTGGTTAGGTTAATAAAGCTACTCTGATTCAAGTTATAGGTATGGAAACTCCTTAGAACAGAATTAAAAACAAAAACAAAAACAAAAGAAAACAAAACAAAACAGAGAGGTTATTAAGAGTCCAAGAGTCCATGTACAGGCAAAATAGGTGGGTAGGTAAAGAAAGAGGAAAATAGAAGATAGAAATAACACAGATGGAGAGCGATGAAATTTGTAGGAATGTGTTGAGTGCTACCTGTTGGTAATTTGAAAAATATTAGCAAAACAGACCCCCACCACGAGAAAGAAAGGAACTGCACAAAGCAGACACGTTGCAGGAGATTTAGAATACCAGAACAGCAGGCCAGCTCCAGCATTGCCAAGAAAGCTGGGAAGGCAAGTCTAACAAGTTCTGGAATGCCAGGAATTAGAAAAAGCAGAGAGTAAAAGGACAAATTTTATTATCAGTGTTCTAAGAGTGAAGACAGGGTTAATACAGAGTTTTTTTTTTTTTGTTTTTTTTTTTCCCCAGGTAAGGGGCACCAGGCTAGTAACCCTGATTTTACTACCAAATAGATCTAGCGTAGGAGTGATAGAACAGACTTCAACCCTAGAGACCCACTCTAGGTGTAGCATGATAGCTCTTTAGAGTTAAGGGAATAGTTGATGGGATGCAAATTACAATGGCTTTTTTTGTGTGATATAAAAACTATACTGGGACCACCAAATGGGATTTAAATTGAGCCAATGCTGCTTAGAGTTGTTATGCTAGTTTTTTTTTTTTTTTTTTAATGTGAAGTATAAGTTAGAAATGTTCCCTTTCACACAAAAGGAAAATGAGGAAAAACATATAAAAACATGTACTACGATGAAAATGTTAAATATATATAATATATATAGGATTTTCTAGCTTATATGTTATATACACAAAATTGCTCTTAACTATCAAATAGCTGTGGCCAAGTCATCTCAAATAGGTCTGTTTTTACCCATCAGGAGTTTAGTTACTAGTTGGGCATATTCAGGTACTCTGCATTTGGTTCTTGCAACTTGTTTCTCCTGTTAACAAATGCATTTCATTGTGACTGCTCTTATTCCTTTCTACATAAAATGTTTGTTTACAGTATTACGGACTAAATTGCAGCTTGCTTTCTTTTGCTCAAGTCTGTCACCATAAAATAAGACGCTTGCCAATTCCAATAAAGCATTGTCTTGTATTGTAAAGACTTTCAGGATTTGAGTGGAAGCAATAGTAACAAGAAATGGTAGTAAGAACTGAGAGAGATGATTTTACATAACAAATAGACTTTAAAAATCATGACATAAAATTCAAGTTGATAATATGTGGCAAAAAAAGAACACAAGAACAATGATGATCATTTTTCACTTGCATTTTTGAGAAAAGATCAAGTCATTTAATATCTTATATTATCAAGTATCAAATGACTACTCAGTAAAAAGCTCATTCAAGAAGACAGCCTGAATGAGAACCGTGCTCTAATTTTATGTTTCTATCAGACCCAAAAGAGCTCCTTTCTGTAGTCAAAAAGTATTTGTGTAAGATTGGTGCATTACTGGTTGGAGAACAAAATGAGAGTTTGGCTAATGGCTAGCACATTCCTTAAATTTGTAACTGAAGCTGTAAAGTCATTTGGATACTGGATGGTCGATGGCAAGCCTATTTACAGCATAATTCACAGTAAAATAATAATTATGGCATTATTAATGGCCTGCAGTATCACTTTACATTTGTCTCTATAATGCTTTCCACAGCACCATCAACAGATAGACACTGAGTAAACAATTTTTTGATGATGAAAATGATCACTTGCTTGATTGACTTGTAGCTTATTTTTTGTACAAAAAAAAAAAAAAAAAAGAGTCCTTCCATTAGCTGTTTCTTCTTCTAGGAACATGCATCCCCAGACATGTACATGGCTGACTCCTTTGTATCATTCGTATTTCAGCTTAAAGGATGCTTTCTTTGACCACCAATCTAAGCAGTCTCCCCATTACTATTTTATTTTCATTTTCGTACCTATGTCGGTTCGCCAGGGCTGCCGTACCGAAATATAACAGACTCGGTGGCTTAAGCAATAGAAATTTACTTTCTCACCGTTCTAGAGACTGCAACTCCTACATCAAGGTTCCTGCAGGATTGGTTTCCTCTGAGGTCTCTCCCCCTGGCTTGTAGGTGGTCACCCCCTCGCCGCCTCTTACAGTTCCCATCTGCACGCAGGGTTATGTCTGTATGTCCTAATCTCCTCTTTTCATAAGGGACCGAGTCAGGTTGCATTAGGTCCCACCCAAAGGGTCTCATGTGGACTTAATCACCTCTTTAAAGGCTGTGTCTCTAAATACGAACAGACTCGGAGGTATCAGGGCTATGGTTGTGAATTTTGGTAGGACACCGTTTCACATAACAGTATCTAAAAATATATGGAATTATAATGTCTCTATATATTTACCTGTTTATTGTCTTTCCTCTCTCATTAGAAGGTAAGCTCTGTGACACACCTCAACTATGTCCTCAGCACTCAGATCAGAGCCCGGCACACAGTAGCCACTTAGCATGTATTTGTAGAATGAACAGGACCTATAAATGGAATGGCAAAAGCATTTAATTATCAAATCCTTCACAGCTGTACTATTATAATTTCAGTAAGCTGACATTCAAGAGTCACGAAAAGAAAATATTAAGTTTTGTTTTTTTTTTAATCTTAAGGATGTTCTTTTCCACACATATACAAGACTCTTAATTTATAATGAAAAGATACCGTACGTCTACCGATTAGATCTTTGACTCATAAAGCAGTGGACAGGCCCTACCTTCAAGACAGATGGTGTGCCAAAGAGTTCATTCTGCTCAAAAGGAATGAGAATCGCTGGGAAGGCCGAGACAGAAAAAATAAAATATTATTTTTCTCTACTAATAGTGATTACCACCTCTGTGAGCTAAGAAAACTAATTCATGACTGTGACAGAGACTACCAGTTGCTTCCTAATATCTACTTTTCCATTAGTCTTTCTTAACAGAAGCTCATGTTTTAGGTGAGTACATTGGTCACCCATCTAAATGACTACATTTCTCAGCCTCATTTGCCGCTGACTTTATAGCCATCTGATTTAGTTCTGGCCAGTAAGCGGTGAGGGAAAGTGCGCAGTGATACATCAGGAGACTCTCCTTAAAAACAAGAGAGGGTTGAGCCTTTTTTCCCTTTATTCTTTCATCTTCTTGCCTGGAAGACGGATGGGAAAGCTACATTCTAACAGCCACCTTGGACCCTGAGAACGAGGACCACATTCGAGGAGTGGTGAAGTATTGTGCTGGAGGAAAGGAGCCTGCATCCGTTATGACTTCACAGAGTGGCTATAGCAGCACGGGACTCCTTCAATCTTTAATTAATGAATGCGAGAGAGAAATAAGACGGGTTCAACTACGATCATTTTGTTTTATTTTCACTCATATAATGATCAGCATTCCTTTCTTTAATATTCATTGAAAGACTGCGTAGTCTGCAACTGGGTAGGGTCTATGATCCCTGCAATTCCTGGCTTGCCTGGGGTTTTTTTCTTAAAGCCACTCCTTTCATAACTGTTACACTGAAGCAGAGGCTTTCCTAAAATTCGCAGATATACCACACTGTATGAGACTGCTTACATTTAGAGTTTGCTTGTTTGTTGTTTGTTTATTGTCCTTGAGGGCACTCTTGTGCTCTCCCACGGCATCATAATTTACTCTTCAAGTAGTGCTTATCACAATGTAGTGTAATTGGCAGTTTACATTTCTGCCCGCCTCACTACACGATATACTCCTTGAGGACGGGAGTCTTATTTACTATGCTAGCTCTAATACTTCGTACAGATCCCCACCAAGTATTAAATGCTCATTTAATGACTAGATATGCTTGCTAATATTTTATCTATCTATGCATCTCTTTTGCTGACATATCTACTCCAGGAGAGATGGTTTAAAGGCAGGTGTTATTATAGTTCCAATAGGCTGGGTTGGACCTCGCTTATGATACTATGGTGCTCTTTAAACCCTTTGTGGAATGTGTAGCATGTTAGCAGTGATTCCCAAAGTATTGCCCTGTACTAGCATCAGAAGCATTATAGCTTTAGTGAGATTGCTCAAGCGGCTAAATATAATGATGATGATAAATAATGTTATATAGTCATGGGGAGTGAATGTGACATAGTACTTACGAACACAAACTCTGAATTTTTAAACAAAATTTTTCAATGTTTATTTATCTTTGAGACTGAGAGAGAGAGAACGAGCAGGGAAGGGACAGAGAGAGAGAGAGAGGGAGACACAGAATCTGAAGCAGACTCCAGGTTCAGAGCTGTCAGCACAGAGCCCGACGTGGGGCTCGAACCCATGAACTGTGAGATCATGACCTGAGTGGAAGTCAGACACTTAACCCACTGAGCCACCCGGGTGCCCCAAGAACACAAACTTTGAAACAAGAAGCCCGAAGATCAAAAGTCCAGTTTGACTACTTACTATCTCTGCCAACTAACAATTCTATTTTAGAGGTGTTATCAGAATTAACTGATTTAATAATTAAGTCACAAATAGATGCATTATCTTTTAAAAGTGCCAAGTTCTTAATATGGCATATGGCACACGGAAAATGCTCAAGAGTTATTAGAACTCAGTGTCACATTTATTTCATCTTTCTGTCCGTTACAGACTGCTGTCTTTCTTGTTATTTTACCAATTCTTTCTCAACAGTGTATTCAATGATATACTGGTCTAAGTGGTCTAATGTGGCAACAGCTTAGACTGCCAAGTTAAGAATGATAATTAATGACTCATTATAGGGTTACCCTTGTAAAATAGATCCGCGTAGATCTACGTTGACTTTGCAAAGTAGAGTGTTTGTTTTTGTGCCTAACTTCTGCTTGCAAAAAACAGAATTATAGGAACACTTTATATCCCAGGTCTTATATTGTGAACACACACTTATGTATTAACTATACATTTTATATTTCTTTTAAAAAGATTTTTTTTCTGTAAATTAGGCATTCATTTTCACTATGATAATAAAAGTCATTCTTAATAAAGTAAATTTACAATAGAGTTTTTACCTTTTTATTCCTCAAAGACCAAGAAAAATAGCTCTTAGTTAAGCGGCATGTTAAATCTCATCTCAAACACTGTATTGACTGAATATCAGTCATTTAGCACTTAATCTGTTTAGTGTAACTCTTTCAGTGAGACCAAAAACGGGGAAACTAGAAGAAAACTTCTAAATTGAACATGACATGTGTATAAATATCTTGTATCCAATTTGTAATTGCTTTAGTACATTCATCTTATCCTTCAATGATACTGTAATCCTATATTTTGGGAATCCAGTCACTATGATGGGACATCCAAAATTAATTTGCATGACTTTTCACTAAAATTAGTAAATAAATATGAAACAGGATAACATTTTTTTTTCCAAATTGCCATCATAATTACATGGGAATTAAATTTGTTAAAAAATGTAGATTGAGCTTTGTTCTAATTGGTTTACATTTAAAGATTCTTTGATCTGTGATAACAGTAATATATATTAACATGTTGCATTTTAAAGTGACACTGCCTTTCATTAATCAAGTGTCTGTATGGTTGATTAATTTGTACAAGGTTTAAATTGCTATGAAAATTTATCATTCATAGCCATGATCTCCATTTACATATATGTTAATTATGGTAAATGTAATCTTTTTTCTGAATCCTCTGGGCTGCATACTAAAAAGACAAAGTGATCAGAGTGACTACTTTTTCTATTACAAAGTGAACTCTTCTGTTAGCACAGTCTGTTGTAGTTGTCAGAGAAGCTGGGCTAAAAACATTACAATGTTTTCTGCTAAAGGCAAGTCCAAATTCTAAAGATAGTATTTCCTTTTCAAGTGGTTTCTTTATTCAGTAGCTATAGCATTTACACACCGAATTACTATGTTTATTTACCATAGCATTTAGTACTATCTCTGCATGCTGCTGGATTTTTCTTTTGCTGCAAAGCGTTCTCTTGTATTAACTCTATCATTAATAAGCACAAGATAAGTTTTTAATACATCTGTAAAGCAGAATGACTTGAAGTTAGAAAAGTCTGTAATACAGCTAAATTAATTAATTGTTAGAAATAGAAACCTTTGCCGTTACACCATTTTAAACTACTACTTGGAAAGATTCTGTACAAAAAAAGGTAATATATGAAAGTCACAGTAAGACTCTCTAAGAGAAGATTAGATTGATCTTTTGTTTTTGCAGATAAATACTTGGTACTTGAGAAAACTGAGTTGTTGATGGTTTTTATCATTTTCTAGTTAGGCATTTAAATAGCCAAGATAAATGCAAATGTTATGATCTATGGCACTAAATTTCTACTGGACATTTTTTTCTATGTGTTGATCCCAAAGTATTGAGTGAAGCTGGAAACACGAAGCATGGGTCTAGCGTTCCACAGTCTCACCATTAGCCTTTCCCTTAGGAATGTTTTCTGTAGGTTTTCCCCAAATCCAGACCATGCTAACCAACAATTATTTTATTATTAGTTTTTAAGAAATGCTTTCCATTTTTTCCCTGATAGTGACCTTCTCTCTCTTAGCAATGATTGATTTGGAGAAAATTCTAATATATCCTAAGTGAAAATGATATCGCGACTAATGTTTTCGAGCAAATGTGATAGGCTTTGCTAGGCAAATGTTGGGAAATTTAATTATTTCTATTAAATGTCTATAATTTCATGCTTAAATTGTTAGTATTTACATAATATATTCACTTCAAGAGAAGCCTCATTTCTTAGTCACAACTTAATAAAATTAAAATATCCATCTTCGAAACCTTTGCAAGCATAGCACCTCTGACTACCTGACGAGGCTATTTTTAAAGACACTTATTTGGTAATTTTCTTATAGTCAGCCTAATCACAGGAGAAACAAACTAATATGGCACCTGTTCTGATAGATGGATGTTGTACCTTTCATCTCCTGATCTCAGACCTTGTAAGACATTTTTCAAAGAAGCATCACTTCCCTCACCACAGAAATGCATCCACCTCTAAGCTGGAAATAGCAAAAGCATAGGGCAGAAGATGAGGAATATATTATCCAACTAAAATTACAGAGAAATTTTAAGTAGGCAGAATATAATTGCCCAATTTGGAAATTAGCCAGGACACAGGGTTTAACATCATCTTTACTCTTTTGAAAAGTGCCATGGGATTTTTAATAACTGCTGGTGGTCAAGACCTTGGTTTTACCCTCATCCATTAGACGACACCTCCAGCAGAGCAGTGCCCCCTCATACCATGCTGGGGCATCAGTTCAGTACTGACTCAGTGAAAATTGTGCCACCTACTGAATCATCCACGGCTCATCTTAGAGTGCCCTAGCTTTTAGGTTTTCTCTGGAGAGCTGTTATGAAAGATGGGACCAGGCTCCATGATGCTTAATTTATGAGATTTCAAGGTTTTCAATGGTTAAGATCTCAGACCTGAGTCTTATTTTCAATTTTAACCAACAGGGTTTTCAGAATTTTTTCATGCTTAAGGTCTATAATGATGATCTTGAGGATCAGTCTCTACAATGTACACATCTCTCCTTGGAAATAAGGGAATAAAAACATTGACACACACCTACATAAACATACACTTATATACACTGAGACAGTGGATGAAAAAGCAGATTCCCTCACTTGTGACATATTAGATTATTTGAAAATGGAAAAAGGACCATCCTTTCACTCAAATGAACTCATGTAAGCCACATTCTACAAGGAGCTTATTTTTCCCCCCAGATTTTAAAGAATCTAGGAACAAATACCTTAAAAAGTAAATGCAAACCTAGGGGGGAGTGGACTTCAGTGGCCAAATAAAGTGAATTTTTGTAAAAGAGAACTTTCATCCTAGCTTTCCAAGTAAAACTTTCCCATCTACAAAAGAATCTCAATACAGCTTGACTGTTCCAAAAATAGCTGAAAGAGGATCAAGTTTTTTAGACAAGATTCAGGTACGTTCAAAGGTAAATGGTAAAATGCTGATGTTTCTTGGCCCCTACGATTTATTTTATCAATTTTCTTCATCCATGTTAATGTGTGTACACTGTATATACATATATATTTGTATACATATTTTAAGGGCTCTTGCTATTTTCAGCAACTTTGGTCTTTGAAATGATTTTCAGAAATTCTCTTCTGGCTGGTAAAAGTATCAGTATCCTGGAATTGAGAAACTGTTTCTGAAAGTGTTTCTTGAGGTGTTCCTTCTGGAAATAACATTGAGTAAATCCTGTTGCTGGGGTGTGAGAAAAAGAGATAGTTGGAAATAGTTATAAAGAATAGATTGATACAATATAGCTGAGGCTGCAAAAGAGATTTCAACATATGCCTGTGTTTTCCCTCACTCTTGCTGGCACCAAGGATTCTCAAGCGCTCTCTCTCTCTCTCTCTCTCTCTCATACATAGTCTTCTATTTTCCTTCTCTGATATCATCAGGTTCAACTTTCTCTATCACCTATTTTTCCTTTTAAGAATAATCTATAACGGGCAATTCTTGTTAAATAGAAAATCTTTCTCAGCTCAGCCTATTTCCCAGAATGCCGGTATACAGTTCTGCTGTGATTTGATCGTTCCTTCCTAGTAAATTAACAGCTCAAATATTGGACAGTCGGAAATCAGGGAAAGGAAAACTATTCTAGGCAACTTAAGTCTGATTTGGTAAATTGCTACTGCTGTGATATAGTTAATATGCCTCCCTAAGTGCCTGGTTGCTACCAGGTGGAAAAATGAATCACTACTTTTTTTTTCATTATCAACGGGAAAAGCACATTTGATAGGTATTCTTCCTATGTTAAGAATGAAAACTTGAGACAGAAACCCTCTCTGACTAGGTCATATAGCTCCTAAGTAATCAATGAAAAGGTTTAGGTAAGCTGTGGATTGTCAGGGCTTTGATAAATGTGTAATGTTGAGAAGACTATAACTTCCTACAAAGTTGAGTTAGAAATAGGAATTGTCTTTTAATTTCCAATCTAATAAAACAATGCATTAGATTGTATTTTTTTCCATTTAGGTACTATCTTTCAGTACTTTTACACACATTTTTCACATATAATATAGCTATTTTGAATTCCATCATGTTTTTGTTTCCAATGTCATTTTCCTTTCTTGAAATCCCATTCTCTAAACCACTGTTTCCTTCCCTAACCTTATTCTTGTTACTCTAATTCTCAGCTACCTACTACACTTGCTTAAGGAAATAATTTTGGCTAAACATAATCCCTACAAAAAAGAAAGAAAGAAAGAAAGAAAGAAAGAAAGAAAGAGAGAGAGAGAGAGAGAGAGAAAGAAAGAAAGAAAGAAAGAAAGAAAGAAAGAAAGAAAGAAAGAGAAAGAATAAAGAAAAGAGGAAAACTGTAAGCATCCCTAGAACCAATCAGTTCAGTTGTAATCTGTCAGTATTTCAGCTAACAAATACCAGGGTCTATTTCTACCAACAACTATTGTATATGTATACAATCAAGAACATATTTGCCTTTCTAATCTTTTGTAAGTAAGGCTACTACTAAATATAAAAAATTAAGAAAAAAGTATATATATAAAACCATTCTGGATGCAATATTTGTTACATTTCCCCAATTATTGTTAACTGAAATTTGCATGTTTCTCTAATGTATTTTTCTCCTTTTTAAATGTTTATTTGTTTTGAGAGAGATGCACGTGCACAGGAGAGGGGCACAGACAGAGGGAGAGAGAGATTCCCAAGCAGGTTCCACACTGCCAGCACAGAGCCTGATACGGGGCTCGAACTCACAAAAGGTGAGACCCTGACCTGAGTCTAAACAAAAAGCTGGAAGCTCAACCACTCAACCAACTGGGCTACCCAGGCACCACTTTAATGTGGTTTTCTATTAAAGCATTAATTAATTCCTTGTCAATGCACTTCAAACAAATGATTGTAACATATGGTTGATTTTGATAGTCATTACCTCAGCCTCTTTCTCTTAGAAATGAAATGAAAATGAACACACATTACAGTGAAAAGGACAAAGGACACGTGATTTCCTATACCCAAATATTTTCCTCAGTAAAACTCTTAAAATCCTAGAACCAGGTCATCAAAATTTTATATGAATTCCTAACCATAAAATTTGACAGATTAAATGTAGCTTTCAAGTTAAATGCTGGATATATACATTAGTCACTTAGGCTGTATTAAAGGCATCCTGAGTGCTTTGATTTTGGAATGAAAACATGTAAATAATGTTACATGTAAAATTGACAAATTCCCATATATAATGGGTTGAACAGTGGTCCCCCAAGAGATATGTCTACATAAAATTCCTAGAAACTGTAAATGTTACCTTATTCAGAAAAAGGGTCTTTATAGCTGTAATTAAGTTAAGGATCTTGAGAAAAGGAGATTATCCTGATTTCAGTAGGTCCTAAACCCAATGACAACCGTCCTTAAAGAAGACTCACAGAAGAGAGACACAAGATAGAAGAGAAAGAGGCAAAACGACAGAAACAGAGATTAGAGTGGTGTGGCTAGAAACCAAGGAATGCCAAGGACTGTAGGCAGCCGCAGTAAGGTACGGGAGAGGCATGGGATGAATCTTCTCCCAGAGCCTCGGTGGATCATCACGGATGCTTTGGTTTCAGGTTTCTAGCCCCCGGAACTGTGAGAGAACAAATTTCTGTTGTTTTAGCCACTCAATTGGTGAAGGGCAACCTCAGGAAATGAATACACTGTATAATATGTATTGAGACACACAATGTGGTAATGGTGAAAGTGGCATAGGAACAATAAGTCAACTAATAAAAGTTTCAAACGGATGAGTAATAGTATGAAGAGTTTGTTTCATGCATTTAATACACTGTTATCAGAGTCCAGTGGATTAAATGATCTAAATCTCCCACTAGAGCTAATATCCAACTATAAAAGCTAATAATTTACCTCTACTTTCCTCAAAGTACAGGGGTGAACCATACAATAAAATTTTATAAACTTGGACCACAATCATCCCAAAGGACCTGAGATGAATAAGACATGACATGTTCCAACAACTGAAAGCAAATAACAGAAACCAAAAAAACTCACATGTTTGGAATATGGTGTGAAGGAAATGAAGTGTCTAGAAAAGAGACCCAGGAGACAGGCAAAAACCAAACTGTGCAGGTCTGAGTTGCTGAAGAGATGACAGTGGCCTATACTAAGTAAGTGCTTTATTTTGTTGATTTTTATACCCTCAAATGCTAACAACATTTCTGGGACACTCATAGTCTGAATGGGCAAATTAATTTTAAGATTATGAAATAAGATTTCGTCATGTTTACTTGACGACAATCTATTTTTGAGCACACTCAAAAATCTACGTGGTGCTGGTCCTTTACGTGTAAGTTACTTAAGAAGGCTTTACCATTACATTCTGGCAAATAGCAGTCAATGCTCAAGAAATAATGTTGAATGAACAAAATGGAATATTGGGCGTGCTTTTGGTAGTCACCAGAAGGGAATCAGGGACCAGGTGGGGGTCTGAACTAACTTGGGCTATATCATATGCAACTGGTATCGTTAGTGTTGGTACTGGCTTTAGTGGCATGGCCTGCGGCAGCCTGCCAACTATCTTTTTTTTTTTTTTTTTTTTTTTGCCGTAAGGTAGATGTTTCTTGACCTGCTCTTCTCATCAGGACTGCTATCTCAACCATGCTTAAGATATCTGCTGCCTCTATCTGTGGCTATGACACTAAAATTTCTTATAACTGACAAACTAATTATAGTCACAAATACTCCCTCAAGGCATTATCTAGGCGATACTTTGTTAGTCTAATTCTAGCAACCATATGCACATAAACAAAATACTTCTATTTTAATCTAATATTTTATTTACAATTTCACTAATTAAAACTTTCACTTCATTAAATTAAATGTTTGATAATGATGCCATGATGTACGTAGAGAAGATCAGAATTTCGAGAGCAAGACCAAAATTTCTCCTTTTCCCAAGGAAAGGAGATCGGTTCCTTATAATTACAAAGTTACAAAATTCACATGAAGAATGGCTATATTTGAAATTCAGTGATATGTAGATAACAAAATAATTTTTTCACATTTGTAGAAGTTGTGGAGGGTCATTTCAGTTGCAAACTGATTCAGGTTTTCATGTTATAGTCTCATGAGTGTAAAAATTAAAAAAACAAACAAACAGGTATGTATACCATAGGAAAGGATATATGAATGTATACACATAGGCAAATGTATGTTAAAGAAATACTTAAAATACTGCACAGAATTTCAGTTTCTCAACGTTATAGCATGAAACAAGCCCTTCCCAACCCCCAGAAAATCCTACCATTTTGGAGACAAAAATACTTATTAGAATTAAAAGTTTTCATACAAGAGTACCAGGTATTTATTTCTGTATATCTTGAGAGCTATATTCAAGCTTATGCTCAAGCTTTAAGATAACAATAGTGTAAGCTCTAGGGTGGAACAAAAGAAGGGAAAAAAATCCCAGAAGTTCCCAGAGGTGGTTAGGGAAAAAAAGGAAAGATAAGAGAAATGAGGGAATCAAAGAAAAAAGAATGAAGATTCAAGGATGGGTAAATCTCCTCTTTACTTAGCTTTTCAAAAGGTTTGTGATAACCAGCTTTTGTGTAAATGGATTTGATGGCTCTGGGCTGAAGGTGACTGACAGCTGAATCTAGGCCCCCTCAAGAGTGTCACCCTGGGGATTGCCATTGTTGCAGACGGTTTCTTCAGACTGACCCAGAAGAATCATTATCTCAAGGGAACTCTAACAACAGCCACCCCGAGCAGCCTAAGAGCTAGAAGTAAGCAACTTAGTCTCCCTCTTGAGCAGTAATTACAAGGATAAGGCAAACAAGGTGTGTTACTGAGTGAGTTGAGCTTAAGTCTTTCTGCAACCTCCATTTACATACATACATACATACATAAATAAACAAATAAATAAATAGGAAGTATTCAACATCCAAAGATTTTTCCTAAGCAAAAAAAAATTTAACATCCCTCCCACCCCGCTGCCAGTGTTTTGTTCTTTGGAAAAATAAACAGACCTCTGGGTCATCCTCAGGAAATGCTTGACTGAAGAAGGCAGAAAAGGTAAATGTTTCAGAATCTTTCTTTTTCAGCAAATCTGATATGTTTACTCTGGGACTACTTCAGCTAAGTCATTACTAGTCAGCTCAACTCTGGGCCTATTGCTTCAATATCATAGAAAACAAACGCCTTCCGTAGCGTGCTGCCTCAAAGGCAAGTTAACGAGGTATTTCACCCACCTCTAGCCCTCTGCCTTCAAGCCCTGTCCTGCCACTCTCCAGGACCCACGCTCACCGACGCGCCACGCCGCCTGGGAAGTAGGCAGCCATTCGCCTTCCTCTAAACTTACAAAGAGGCTCTAAAGGTACCCTCTGGGTGGTGAAGGAGTTACCTTAATCGGACCTGAAAAATAACGCTGATAAACGTTTCAAGAGGCCCTAACCACAATTAAGCCCATTTTAATGGCCTTAACTTACCAGCTCTAGCTTCTGAGTCCAGCCTCCATCTTTTTCGGTGGAGGGCGGGACTTCCTGTCTGGGGCTGGGAGTACCAATTTGGGAACGCAAAGGGAACTACCAGGCATTTTCCAAGGGGACGGGTTCTGCTGCCTGTGGAGCTGTTTGGCTCAATGCCTTTCTAAATTAGAGATAAAACAGTCACTTCACAAAATAAATCTTAGTCTGCCTTAGTGAAAATTAACAAGTGTTCATTGTCTATGACTTAACTTAGTGGAGACTGATCGTAAAACACGCAACACAGCTTTCCTTGCCCAACTCATTTGGTTCTCCTTTCCTACTCTACCTGAAAATGTGTCTGTTTCCTTACTGGTTTCTTTTTCTTGCTCATATCTTTATTTTTATGTAAAATTACTCTAGAAAGTACTTCGTGCGGCCAAAAATTTAGCATAATTCCTGATATAGTAAGAGATCAATATGTATTTGCTAACTTTTGATCCCTGCTTTGAAATCAGTTGTTCTAAGCTGGGCAGATCACCGTGCTCTACTGACTGAGCCAACCAGAGGCTCCATACATTATCCTGTGTGGGTTATTGCTATATGTGATTGTTTGCAGAAATATTTCTTTTTTCTTTTAGACTTGTAATAGAAGAAATTGAGGCAAGGTAGTAAAGGTTCTTGAACTTGGGCCTAGAATCTTGATTCAGTCATGTTCAAGCCTGGCAAATTACCAAACATCTCTGGACTTTAGTGGACTCACCTATAATCATTTTTTAACAAGGTGGTTTATGAGGATTTAATGAGACAACATGTATAAAAGTCCCTGGCTCATAGGAGATATTCAGTAAACTATGCCTTGGGCAACAGAAAACATTTCTGATGGTGAAATAATTTCAAGGTAACAAAGAACCTTAAGAACCTAACTAGAAAGCAAAAATTCTCTGCTCTAATTTCAGCAGTACCAGTGATTGGGATATGACTCCAGGAACATTACTTAACTACTTTGTCTATTATCATCATTTATAAAATGGCATAATAAAGTTTACCTCCCTTACAAAGATCCTGTGTGCTATTAAAAACAAGACAACGGGCCCAACTCGGTGTCACTCATGCTAAGCTTTACATTGCTAAACCGAGACAATTACAGTTTTGGTTCTCCTAGAAATGGATCTTAAACGACTCAATCAGGAATGGCCTAATCAGCTCTAGTTAGGTAATCGGCCTGATAGAACACTGGCATCCATTAAAGGAAAGTAACCTTGGCATAACCAACCTGGTTTTTTTGCTTAATATAACTTCCTTGTTCCTGCTCCACTCTGCCTATAAAATTCTTTCATTTTATACAGCTCCTCGGAGCTCCCTTCTATCTGCTAGATTGGATGCTGCCTGATTCAAATTGATTTTTGCTCAAATAAGCTCTTAAAATTTTTAATATGCCCCTGTTTATCTTTTAATAGAACATTAGATAAATAGTAGAAAACACCATGGTGATAAAGAATATTGTATAAGTCAACTTTTATTATTCTATTTTGTATGATAAATGCTGTTTTAGACAATAGAATGAGTTAATATGCAAAACATTTTTGTGTTAATTAAACATAGGATTGTGTTTAATCATTTGGTTAATTTTCCCTGAACATTCTGTAATCTTTATATTAGAGTTACTATTAACTAGCACAGCTTGACAAATGCTTCTATTCCTCTATTTGTGCATGGTGCTATTTTCAGTGAAGAGAAATTATTAGAAATACACTGGTTAATAGGAATGGTATTCAGGAGCTTTTAATGTTGCTTTAGATAGATCAGACCTGCTTGTGAATGTTTCTCTGAAGTCTGAAAATAATGACCACGCTCAGTTCTTGGTCTAGCAAAAAATATCTGGGCCAGGCAACCCCAAGAAGGTTGCAGATTCCAACACAGTAGGAGACTGACCTATTCCTCAAAAAGATCATACTGCTGTCGAAGTCCTACCTCCACCAAACACATAACTAAGCTGCAGATAAAAGTTGAGGTATTGGTGGTGGAGGTTGAGGAAGGAAGGCGAATTTGTTGGAAAGGGATAGATGGTCTAGTAATAACTACCTAATGAGGAAAACAGCACAGTGATTAAATCAAATGTAATGTAGATTAGCCTTATAAATCGTTAACATTGTTTAGCTGTTTTCTTGCCTTCATGATCCTAGAAAGCTATTCACCCTGTTGCATTTATCTACGTACCCGAAAGACGAGTGCAGTAGGCATACTCTTCGGTTAAGATAAATTATTTTAAAAACCTCAAATAATATCCCTGTGTGTGTGATGTATGAAGAAATCAAATGCTCAATACCTCTCTCTTTCAATTTACAATACGCCCGCTAAAGGTATGATAGACTGGGTTGGGAAATAAAAGGAGGAGAGTTTAAGCAGAAAATACTGTCATCTTAGGGCATACCTTTTCTGAATGATTACTCCTCCCTTATTCTCCCTGTCATATTTATTTTCTTCTTTGCTTGTTTGTCTCTACTTGGGGGGGCAATGTTAACAGAAGGCTCCCTAGTGGACCTGACCTTCACTGAGGTACTTGCCAAAGTGAGGTTTTAGAAGAGAATTCTGGAGGAAAACTCACTGTGAGTAAAGGGGCTCTTCTGTCTCAATGCCTAGGGAAGAAGAGAGCTAAATATATAATTATAAAAATTAGGCTTAAGTTTAGGAACAGTTTGAAATGCCAACTAGAGCCAGAATAGTATAGATATAAGGCCCCTGGACATGGAATCGAAGACAGGCTTACCTTCATCACTTACAGGTACGTGACTCTCTCTGAGCCTCTCAATTTCTTTATACGTATAGTGGGATAATGTCTCTTTTTATACTTCACAGGATTGTTATTGAAACCAAATAGGATTATAAGTGTAGAAGAACACACACAGACACACACAGACTCTCTCTCTCTCTCTTCACATATATATCTATATCTATATATCTCTCTCTGCACATATATATCTATATCTATATATATATATACACATATATATACTATATATACATATATATACATATATAACTATATATACATAGATATATATAGTATATCTATGTATATATATAGATATATATGTATATATATGTATACATAGATATATATGGATATATATACACGTATATATATATACGTGTATATATATCCATATATATCTATACATATATATATGTGTGTATATATATATATCTATACATATATATATGTGTATATATATATGTATAGATATATATATGTGTGTGTATATATATATCTATAGATCTATATATAGATATCTATAGATCTATAGATATATATAATCTAACATGGGGCTTTCATAATGTTCGAGAGAAGTCCAGGAAGATCTGGAGGAGTCAGTCCATAGGCAGATCTGTGTTTCCTGCTTCCCAGACACCAGCTCTACTTTTATCTACTTCATATGCTATTGACACATACAATTTTATTTTATGGATTTTAAAGGTTAGGCCGCTAAGGACAGAGTTTGAAATGTGCAGATAACAGGTATTCATGTTCTTGGATCGTGATAATGGCAACTGCATTGTGTTTACCACTACCCAGAAAGCATTGAAAGCATCGAAGGAAGGGGCAAGGATGTTGCTGTGAGATGAGCCAGGTAACTATATTGTAATACTTTTCCGATGTTTAGTCTCAAGACTTGTTTATACCCTTAAAAATTATTCAGGACCTCAAGAGTTTCCTTAGAAAAATCCCCAAAACACAAGAGTCCACAAGCACACGTATTCCATCAGCCGCCAGTGTGATGATGTCATCACATGCCCTGTCGCCTCTGGAAAGTCCACTGAACACTCATGAGACAATCAGTGTGGACAAAAAAAAAAAAAAAGGCTTAGTATTATTACGAAAATAAGTCCTACCCCCATGAGGCCCCCGAAAGAGTCTTAGGACCCCCAGGGAACCTGAGACCACACTTTGAGAACCACTGACCTGGTATTTTGAAGGAAACACAAAGGTACTGAATTGTACATTTAGTCAGGTGTGTAGTTTTTCCATCTCTGCTTCAAGCTCGAAGGACATGGGAATCATGAATGAGATTTACTTAAAGGAGATTTCATAAAATATTTTCAATACTATCTTCACTCTTTCAACCTGCGTTTTAAGATCTTGAAAAAAGTCATGTTGGGCTGCTTTCACTGAAAGCATGGTAGCCACTCTTCTCTCTCATGAAGCAAAAATCAGCCACAGATTTCAGTTAAAATGGAATTTGGACCTCTCATTTAGCCATTGATAAAATATTTTAATTTGATTCCTTTTGGGGTGGGGCTATGTGTATTCTGAAAAATTAGTCTCTGCCAGTGAATGAAATGAAATTTTAGAGAGCGAGAGGTGGAGGGCATCGTCACCCGGATGTACACACCTTCCTTTAATGGAGTGGCTCCATTTTAAGTTGTCTTGAGCCTGGCATCGTAGTATTAGACTTCTGTAAAAAACTCATTGTAGTGCTTACTTAACATTTCAACAATACGTTTTCATCGGGCACAATTGGTTCCTTTTGTCTTCCATTTTTTTTTTAAGCTATCTGCCCCTTTCTAAGCAAAGACAAAAGCTTGTCAGTCCCCAAATGCACTTTCTGTGCTTCACTTTGAGGACTTGTGTAGCCTGAATAGTTTTTAGTCCCTCCCAACAGCTGCTCTGTGTTTTTACATCTCTCAAGAGGGGTTAATTCTTTACAGCTGTATCCTGCCTTCCAAGAATCTCACATGTGCAAATTATTAATCTTTTTCTATTGCTACAGTAACTCCCCAGGCCATAAACACCCCCTACCTAAAACTGGTCCTTTTCCAAGATAAACTTTGGTATTCCTTCCCTGAAAAGATAATTTGGTCTCCTTAGGCTTACATTGTTACTTAGAACAATTGTTAAGATATAGAAACTTACAAACAATTATTTAGAAATAGTAATTTAATCTTCAAGTTTAAACCTCTATCCATTGTTGCATAATTTGAGTCTGAATTTTGTATTTCACTTACTTAAAAAATCAGGCTGCTTATACTTTTCACAAGTATACATTTCGGTATTTTTAAATTTTGGCATTATGCTAGCTAATATCAAATAGGATTTTTTAAAATAAAAAAAATAGCGTGGAGCCTTTCCTTTAGTGTAAGCAAATTACATTTTCAAATGTGATCTGCATATATTCATACTTGTGATGTATATCATATGTATGCATGCAGTTTATATCAACGTTTATTTGTAAAGGAGAAAAGAAGCTTCAAATATTACGGTAAGACAATTTATATGAATATGCAAATATGTTGGGTAGTTGTAGCCCAGCTTTTCAATTTTAATATAAAATATACTACTTTATTGTAGATTTTTATATCCTTCAGGACTCCTCATAAGATGGCCACACCTTGGTCATTTCTCTCTCTGCCTCCATGATCTACGCTTTGATTTCTTCCCCATTTCTTAGCTACTGGTTGAATACTCTTCAGACACCTCCGGCCTTCAAAATAAATGATTTATTTTAAAAGTTAGATAAGTCATAATAAAGCATTAAGGAATTCTAGGAATTGCATTTCTCAGTGATGACATGCCTCTAGTGGTGTTCTGTGGCACAAGGCAGGGGGACCAGTGATTTTTACCACCTGACAAGTGCAATAATCCCCCAGAACTGCAAGGCCTGAAGCATCTTATTGCTGTTATGAAACAGAATTTATAAATAAAAATAAGGAAAACAGCCAGAGCCATGCACTTGCTGGGCTTCACTGACATTGATATGACAGCCAATCAGAAATTTCCATTTATGCCACGATGGCCAAACCAATAATTTTAGCAATAAAGCCTCTTCCGAGAAGTATTAAAATGGTTTGCCTCTAATATGTATTTAAGCACAAAGGAAGTTTAAAGGTAGGTTCGTTATAATTCAGACACACAATCATTTTAATATATACAGAAAACCTCCCTGTAGACCAATTAAAAGGAGCTTCCAAACAATACTGACTCTTAATTCACATAATATTAGAACTCAAGCAAGTTACATTTCAACATTTTTAGATAAGCTGTATAAGAGTCGGGAAAAAAAGGGATTAGGACAATAGTGAGATTTGAATTGCAGTTTGTATTATTTCAACTGCATTTTAACGGCCTTTATGACTAAAGGAGGGAATAAGAATGCAGAAGGAACAAACTTGTGTAGATTATTTTTTCATTACATGCATTGTTCCAGTTTAAAAATGTCAGTCGCTTGTCATGTTAACCAAGAATGCATTCACTATTGTACATATCTAAAGCTGGAGTTAAACTGAGAATTTTGCAAAGGACAGATACAAAGAAGTGATTTTTCCTTCTCTCTGTATATAAAAATAGAACTTTCAGAAATGTCATGGCTGACACATTTAGCTGCTGGACATTGAAAATCCTCTTTCTGACTCACAACCTGTGACTGGAACTCTGTCAGAGTAATCAAGAGATGTTATACTATAGAGCACGACAGTAGGGGAGGCTTGGCTACTTGGCCTTGTTTTTAAAGTGAAAGATTTGAATTTGGATCATAACATAGATAAGTGTTTCTTACATCTCTCATCTTCCAAATACACAAAAAGAATTAATTGTGTAAGGTATTTGTGCAGCTGATTATCTAAGTTAACCATTTAGCCTCTCTAATTTAGTATTTTATGAGTGTGTGGACTACTGAAGTAGGAATATGCTAAGAGATAAACATGACTGAATAAACACCTACAGCATGCTGGATTATTTTTCTAAATCGTATTGCAATTAATGATGATCATCGAGGAATACAGCGGACCTTCAAAAAATACAACCACAATTCAGAAATCGAAAGGCAATTCTTGTGTGATATTTATCTCCTTTTGATCTCATATGTAATTAGAGCCCCTCTTTTTTCAAGAGAGATCAAGAGAATTGTGACATACATTATGACATAGTTTCCCGCAGTACTCTATAAAAATTAAGGAAGGCTGGGTTTTCAGCTTTTTATTATGTCTGTGAGTGTTTTCGCTACTGCATACTTTAAGAAAGACTTTTATTATGATTGTCGATTTTGTGAAAACAGAATATGGCTGAATAAACATTAATGTAAACGTCCAGATTAGAAAAGTTCTCAGTAAGTGTTCAAAATTCTTCCTGGGATTTTTTTTTTTTTAACGTTTATTTATTTTTGAGACAGAGAGAGACAGAGCATGAACAGGGGAGGAGCAGAGAGAGAGGGAGACACAGAATCTGAAACAGGCTCCAGGCTCTGAGCTGTCAGCACAGAGCCCGACGCGGGGCTCGAACTCACGGACCGCGAGATCATGACCTGAGCCGAAGTCGGATGCTTAACCGACCGAGCCACCCAGGCGCCCCCTGGGATTTTAAAATTACCATATGGCATATCTTGGCTTTCCCTCACTTTTTGGAAATGGCAACATTTAACGTTCAAGATGAACGAATGACTATAATATATTTCGGCCCACTGGGGTAACTGATTATGATACTACTATGATTTAGGGGAAGATATTCTAATTTTTGATTGGTAATTGATTTGGGGTCCCAATGTTATATATTTATACTTATTTGAAAGGGTATCTTTAACAAAACTATAGAACCTCATCATATTTCTGCAAATGAAACAGAAGTAGGTTCATTCTCTCCCATGTGTTTCTCTCAAGCCTAGTTGACTAAAGGCCAAGCTAGGAAGTAGACGTTTGTCTGGTGGCATGGAAAGAACTGTGACTTTTGAGTTCGATTCCAATTCTGCTTCTGACAGTTACCAGCTGTGTGACATTGGATAAGTTACTTAATCTTTATGAACCTAAGTTTTCTCATCCTTCTAATGGGGAAGCTCAAGCTGTGACGTTTAACAAATCAGGCAATAGCATGAGGCTTACCAGCGGCAGGCCTTGAAGAACACACTGGAGGAAACCACTTACTCTTTCCTTTCTTGAAGGCATTCAGAATTTATTTTTTGCCCTTCCTCGCCCAAATTTGAAGTGCCTTATTTTCCTTGTGTCCACACTTCCTTGGGATCTTATGCTTTGCTTCTTACTTCAAGTTCACCCAAATGAGCCACACCCCATGCTCCAATTGTCCTCGAATGTATCTGTCTGCTAGAGCATGACGACTCTCTTACCCATTCTCTCTGGTTTTAATCTTTTTAAGTAGAAGCTTACCATTCTAGGAACGAACAGGATAGTGTATTCTTATATATTATATAGAATGTATTCTGATAAACTTAAAGAATCACAGAATCTTCAAACTTGAAGCAACCTACTAAATTACAGATAACAAAATCAACTCCTTTCAGGGCTAGGCAGACACAGTAAGTGAGTGAAACGGGCTGGGTGAGAGTACATATGCATGCTCAATACAGAAGAGTAGAATGGGAGCCAACTAGAAGTAGCTTGCATCTGTAGAGGGCAGTCACTACCCAGCTCAAGCTGAGTGTTGTGGACATTTTGGCACAGTTTTGAGCCCGTTTTTCGATTTTTTCAAGACAAAAAAGCAAGTCCAGATTTTTATGTGACTTATTTTAATTAACAATTTTGTCGATATTGTTGTTTAAAAATGCTGGTCTAAACCAAACATATCTAATGGCCGGATCCAGACAAGTGGTCGTTTTAGGACCTTTGTTAAATCATCTGACTCTAATAACCTAATGTGTAGATGAAGACACTGAAACCCAGAGAGTCAAGTTACTTTCCCAAGGTTAGTGGCAAAACAAGGAAAAGAACCCAGGTTTCCAGACCCATGTTTTAAGAATGCCACTTTTAGGGGCGCCTGGGTGGCGCAGTCGGTTAAGCGTCCGACTTCAGCCAGGTTACGATCTCGCGGTCCCTGAGTTCGAGCCCCGCGTCAGGCTCTGGGCTGATGGCTCGGAGCGTGGAGCCTGTTTCCGATTCTGTGTCTCCCTCTCTCTCTGCCCCTCCCCCGTTCATGCTCTGTCTCTCTCTGTCCCAAAAATAAATAAAAAACGTTGAAAAAAAAAATTAAAAAAAAAAAAAGAATGCCACTTTTACCCACTTTGCCTCTTCGTTCTTTCCGACACACAGATGATGTTTTGAAGTATATTATTTTCTTAGGGTCACAGGCACAGTACATAACAATATTCTTTCCTTACACTACAGGATCATCTAGTCCCTAAATCTCCCAAGTGACGTGCGTGTCTAAAGTATTTTGATCAAGAGACTATTACTTTAATATTTGAACAGATTGTATAGCATCTCCAAATATATGAGTTTACCTCCCCACCAACCTTTACCAATCTCTGGAGTTATTTATACTTTGGAATTATTGGGCTTGGGTCTATTATTATGTTTCTAATGGAAGTTTAATATTTTAGGAAAACTTAGGACAATTTGATATTTTGCAGTATTCAAATACATAATTTAACTTTTTAGAATTAACTTGAAATGCTTCAGATTAGCACATGTATATGTATAATTCACTTGATCAAGTTTAGACTTTTAGGAATCAAAGATTAATAAGTATGGACATATTCCTTTGGGGGAACATCCGCGTGTCATTCCTGTGTTATAAAAATGACAGAGAACTCCTTTGTTGATTTGTGTATAGAGGTTTCTGTATTCAGGGGCTCCCTAGGCTCTAAAAGCTGATTAGCAATTTGTGAACACAGTGAGGTAATTTTGGCATTTTTACCTTAGAGTAAATTATAACTCAAGTTTAAAATTCTAGTGGGCAAACTTATTTTATTATTATACCTAGCTGGGTAACGGTTGCTAAATTTGAATCCTCTTGAGGCTTCTCATTTGGATATTTGAATTTTAATGTGGCACACATACATTCTCCACACTAAATTCAAACCCACCCTGATCACATACTAATTGAACAGAACTGTCCATTCCAATTGTGGGTAATGGAGATTAGGGTGCTTACAAATACAGTGCATTGATTAGGTTACATGGTATAATTTCAGGGCTGTGAAAAATTCCTACCTCTGGTTTTGCTCTTCCCTTGGGGTGCCCAGTCTTCTCTGTGACCCCAACTTGCTTCAAGATTTTTAAATTTGCTGCTAACTAAGGTGGATGCATTTCCTGACCTTGCTATGGGAATAGAACATAAGTCCCTCAAGTGCTGTAGGAACTAATTAATATGCATATTATTCCAGGAAAGAATCATTATTTCATGGATATCTTTGTGAGAGTATTTGCCATAATAGTTAATTACTAAGGCCATGCCCACTGCTAATACAGAAAGAGATTCTTTATTTAGATATGATATTTTTGTTTTATAACTTAATGTACTTCATATAAATTTGTGACTATGTAAGGGTGAATATTGGGAGTTTTTATACCACTCTTAAATTCCTTTCTAGGATTGATAAGCAATATATCAAAAACAGGATCAGAAATTATCAAACTTCCCAAAGACTTTTGGGAATTTAGAAATTTACATGGGGTTAAGGTGATAATTGCAGAAAACAATTGTAGTCATTTTACTTAATTTAATGACACAAATACCTGTTGGGTGATTTTGAAGAGTGAAACACCACACTGTAACAGGTACAAGAAATAGCATGATTAAGAAAGCATGGTCTCTCTTTGAAATTTCCTCCCTCTATTGGCCTTATTCACCCTCGTTGGGAGCTTTATTGCTGATGGCATAGACCAACCAGGAACTGACAAGCATGAGAGAGCCCAGCATACTCAGAAAAGGCTACAGATAGTGAGGAGGTGGTTTTCCAGGCAAAGCAGCCAGTGTCAGGATGCAGCTATGGATGAACGCAAGGTTAGACCTTCAGTTCAAGAATGGGACTAGGCCTTAGACATTAATTGATCTGTGGCAGGTTTCTGTGGCAAGGAAACTGGAGTAGAACAATAAGAAAAAAAGACTGAATTACTAGACTTGCTATAGAAAATGGAAATCTAGCCAGAGATAAGTCAAACACCCAGTGTCTTGATTTGAAAACTGTCTCAACTTGGTCCCCAACCCACCCCCAGGGTGGAAGCCATATTGGCTCAAGGTGTTTGAATCCTCAGTCTAGTCACTGGGTGATTACTAATGAATACATGCAGGTAATCCATTGGACACCAGGCTAAAAATTAAAACTATAATACAAAAATACAAAATAAAGACATGAGCAGCCGCACGCTATGGGGAAAACAGATTCTGTAGATTAATTCTTCACAAACTGAAACAAAAAAACAAACAAAATAACAAAAAGAAAAGAAAAACATCCAGAAGTATAGTCCTTGGGGAAAAAAATGCTTCATAATCCAGAATTGCTACAATATATAATCTAAAATATCTACTTTTAACAATATAAACCAACCAACCATTCAGAGAAACAGGAAGGCATGGTCCACATTTAGGAAAAACGAAACAAAACAACAAAAAACAGTGAATAGACTGTCTCCAAGGGGGGCTTAGAACTTTAATTAATCAGATAAAGATTTCAAAGCAACTATTGTGAATATTTCAAATAGTTAAAGAAAACCTTGCTTAAAAATTTGAAGGAAAGTATTATGATAACTCATGACACAGGAAATCTTAATAAAGAAATAGAAATTATTAAAAAGGAAAAAATGGGAGTTCTAGAGTTGAAAAGTACAGTAATAAAAAAGGACAAAAATCCACTAGATGAAATCAATAGCAGATATAAGATAAACAGGTATAAGATGGCAGAAGAAAGGATCAGTGAACTTGAAAACAGAGCAGCAGAAGATAGACTGATCAATAGAAATAATCCAAAGAAGAAAATACGGAAAATAATTGAAGAAAAGTGAGTAGTATCTGATATACCTGTGGGACAGTATCCCACGTGCCAACATATGTACGATGGAAGTCTAACAAAGAGAGGAAAGAAAGGGGTAGAAAACATATTTGAACAATAATGACCAAATCCATCTCAAATTTTATGTTAAACAATAGATTCAAGAATCTAAGTGAATTTCAATCAGGAAAAAGACAAGAGATTTATGCCCCAGACCCATCATAGTCAAACATTGAAACCCATTACCAAAGAGAAAGTTTTGAAAGTATATACAAGAACAAAAGTAAGATTAGTGGCTCATTTCTTATCAGAAACACTGGAGGTGAAAAGTAACTATAGTGACAGAGAGTGAGAGAGAGAGAGCGAGCTAGGGTTTTCTGCCAGTAGAACTATCTTAGAAGAAAGACTAAAGGAAATTCTTCAGGCAAAAGGAAATCATACTGGACAGTAACTTGAATCCGTAGGAAGACATAAGGAGTGTTGGAAAATATGGGAAAATGCAAAAAATACCGTATAAGTATGTATTTTCTCTCTTCTTGTTTTAATTTCTCTAAAAGATATGATTGTATAAAACAATAGTTATAACACTCTATTGTTGGATTTATAATACATTTGAGATATATATATATATATATATATATATATATGAGAATAATAGCAAAAGAGAGGTGGGAGGGAATGAAACTCTCCTGGTACAAGTTGCTGTATTTTAATGGAAGCCCGTGTTAAAATAGATTTTGATAGTTTAGCTGCAAGTTGTAATTCCTAGCAGAACCACTAAGAAAATATCTTTAAAACTGTTTAAAATATCAACAGAGGAATTACAACACTAAAATATATTTAACACAAAAGGCATAACTGTATGAAAAGAAGAATTAAAAGACATGACATTAATAAAAAACAAATAGCAAAGTGATAAATATAAATCCAATCACATCACTAATTACATTAAAGGGGAATGGATTAAACATTGGGGTCAAAGTAAGAGATTGTCAAACTGAATTATAATGCAAGGATCAACTATATACTCTCTATATAAGACACTCATCTTAAATACAAAGATACAAGTATGTTGAAAGTAAAAAGATGGAAAAAGATATATTATGTGAACCATAATCATAACAGGGATAGAGTAGCTATATTAATATTGAAAAAAATCAAATTTAAGAAAATAAATATAAGAAACAAGAAGAAACATTTTATAATAATAAAAGGGTCAATATCAGAAGGGTCAATAACAATCATAAGTGTTAACACATCTTGCAAGAGAGATTAAATACATTAAGCAGAATCTGACAGAATTGGAAGAGAGAAAAAATGATTGAAAAATTATGATTGGAAAAAAAATTATGTTTGGAGATTTTAACCTGCTGTTAAGTTCTCCAACTGGTTTCAAAAAAATGATAGAACTGGGCAGAAAATCAGCAAGAATATGAAAGACTTGAATACTTCTATCCATCTAACTATCCTAACTGAAAATTTTTAAATGCCTAATCCAACATAGCAGAAAACACATTCTTTTTCAAATGCACACATAATTTCTTCTAGGCCATATACTAGATCATAAAACAAATCTCAATATAGTTAAAAGATTGATTTTATGTGAAGTATGTTTTCTGACCACAATGAAATTAAGTAAGAAATCAGTAACAAAAAGAACTTTGGAAAAATTCCAAATATTTGGAAATTAAGCAACACATTTCTCAATAATTCATGGACAGAAGAAGAAATAGAAGGAAATTTAGAAAATATTCCTAATAAAAATGGAAACATAGCATATCACAATATATAGAGCACAGCCAAAGCAGCTCTTAGAGGAAAATATATAGTTTCAAATTTCTGTTCAGTTGACCCTTGCACAACACAGGTTTGAACTGTGTAAGTCCACTAATATGTAGATTTTTTTTGACATTTGTAACAATTTGAAAAACTTGGAGGGGAACTGCATCACCTGAAAATAACAAAAGATTAAGAAAAAAGTATGTCATGGATACATAAAATATATGTAGATCCTAGCGTGTTTTTTTTTTTTTTTTTTTTTTTTAATTTATTTTTGGGACAGAGAGAGACAGAGCATGAACGGGGGAGGGGCAGAGAGAGAGGGAGGCACAGAAGCGGAAACAGGCTCCAGGCTCTGAGTCATCAGCCCAGAGCCTGACGCGGGGCTCGAACTCACGGACCGCGAGATCGTGACCTGGCTGAAGTCGGACGCTTAACCGACTGCGCCACCCAGGCGCCCCTAGCGTGTTTTTTTATCACTTACTACCATAAAATATACAAAACCTATTATAAAAATTAAAAATTTATCAAAACTTCTGCACATAAACGCTGACTGTACTTGATGCCATTTATAGCCAAAATAAATGTAAACAAATATAAAGATGCAGTATTGCATTATAAATGTATATAATTAGCTCTAGTCCAGGCTGTACTACTATAACAATTTCATAGCCACCTCCTGTTGCAATTGGTGTGATGTTCAAGTGTTGTATTCACTTAAAATGCCCATGTGATACTGATCATCTCCACGTGAGCAGTTTGTCCCTCCAGTAAACTGCATATGGCAGTAAAGAGTGATCTCTTGTGGTTCCCACTATTAGTAGTTAAGTTTTGGGGGGAATCAAAAGTTATAAGTGGGTGTTCAACTGCATGGTGCAGTAACCGAGCATTGTTCAAGGGTCAACTGTATTGTTAAGAAGAAACGTCTCACATCAATAACCTAAGCTCCACCTTAGAAATAGAGATAGGAGAGTAAACTGAGTCCAAGGCAAGCATTAGAAAGAAAACAATAAAGACAAGAATGGACATCAGTGAGAAAAATAAAAAACAGAAAATTAAGAAAAAAAATCGGTGAAATCAAAAGTTACTTATTTGAAAAGTTTAACCAAATTGATACATCTCTAGGTAGACTGACTGAGAAAAAAAGGTAGGGGGCCCAAATTAGCTAAATCAGGAAAGAAAGAGGGGATATAGCTACGAATCCTAGAGACATTAAAATGATTGCAAGAGAATATTATGAACAACTTCATTTCATTTTTAGAAATTGGCAAGCTGATTCGAAACTTTATGTGGAAATTCAAAGGACCTAAGAAAGCCAAAACCATTTTGAGAAAGAAAAACAAAATTGGAAGCCTTATATTATCTAATTTCAAACCTTATTATAGAGCTACCATAGTCAAGGTAGTGTGGTATTGCTATAACATCAATGAAACAATAGAAGAGAATTGGACGTCTTTTATATTTATGGTCAATTGATTGTCAACAAAGTGGGCAATGCAATTTAATGGGAAAATTAAAGTCTTTTTAAGAAATGGTGGAGAAAGTCTTTTTAAGAAATTGAATATCCATATTTAAAATAAATGAACTTAGACCATTACCTCACACTATATGTCGAAATGAACTCAAAATGGATCATAGACCTAAATATAATAAATAAAACTATAAAACTCTGACAGCAACCAAAGGATAAAACCTTGATGAGCTTTAAGTAAAGATTTCCTAGATAAGTTACCAAATACCAGATTTATAATAGAAAGAAATGATGAATTAAACTTCATCAAAATTTAAAACTTTGGCTAGGAACTTTAGATGGGGAAAAACTACTTCCAAATCATGTATCTGATAAAGGTCTTATATCCTAGATTTGCCAAAAAAATTCTTCTAACTCTGCAAGAAGACAATACAATTAAAACGTAGATGTGGTAACCAGCCTCCAGATAGCCTCCAATGACTTGTTGTTTTTTGATGTTCCTTTGTGTGGTGCCCTCCCACATCATATCACAGGTGCACCGTGTGACCAATAGGCTGCAGCAGGAGTGATATGTCACGTCTAAGGCTAAGTCATAAAAACCATTGAGGCTTGTGCCTTGCTCTCACCATTGCACCAATCATTCTCAAGCTGTCTTGTCATGAGGAGTTTCAGTTAACAGCTTTGTGAATGAGACACCTTGGAAGTGGATCCTTCAGCCCCAGTCAAGCCTTTGGGTGATTGACATCTTAACTGCAGTCTCATGAGAGACATAGAGCCACAAACACTAAGCTAAGCACCTACTACATTTTTGACCTTCAGAAACTATGTGAGATAATGGTTTTGTCGGTGGTGGGTTTTTTTTTTTAATTTTTTTTTTAACGTTTATTTTATTTTTGAGACAGAGAGAGACAGAGCATGAACAGGGGAGGGGCAGAGAGAGAGGGAGACACAGAATCTGAAACAGGCTGCAGGTTCTGAGAGGTCAGCACAGAGCCCAACGCGGGGCTCCAACTCACTGACCGTGAGATCATGACCTGAGTTGAAGTCGGATGCTTAACCAACCAAGCCACCCAGGCGCCCCTGTCGGTGGTGTTTTAAAGTCACTAAGTTTGGGGCGCCTGGGTGGCGCAGTCGGTTAAGCGTCCGACTTCAGCCAGGTCACGATCTCGCGGTCCGTGAGTTCGAGCCCCGCGTCAGGCTCTGGGCTGATGGCTCGGAGCCTGGAGCCTGTTTCCGATTCTGTGTCTCCCTCTCTCTCTGCCCCTCCCCCGTTCATGCTATGTCTCTCTCTGTCCCAAAAATAAATAAAAAAACGTTGAAAAAAAAAATTTAAAGTCACTAAGTTTGGAACAATTTTTTTTTTCTTTTTTCATCCTTTTTTCTTTTCTTTTCTTTCTTTCTTTTTTTTTTTTTTTTTTTACTGAAGTAATTGATAACTAACACAATGGACAAAAGATTTGAATGGAAAGTTTACCAGAGAAAATCTATGAATGGTTAATTACTACATGAAAAATACTCAACCTCATTAGTCATTAGAGAAATGAAAATTAAATACACAATGTGACACATTACAAACACACTAGAATAATTATAATAAAAATATGGACAATACCAGGTATTGGTGAATGTGTGGCAAAATGGAAACCCTCACACACTGCTGATGGGAATGTAAAAATGAAAAAAAAATTACTAAAAAATTAAACATAAACTTACAATCCAGCAATTTTATTCTTAGATATCTACCTAAGAGAAATGAGAACATATATCCACACAACACTTATGTATGATTATTCATAGCAACAGTATTCATAATGCCTCCCAAACTCGAGATAATCCATACATCCATTGATTGATGAATGAATAAACAAAATGTAGAATATCCATAAACAAAATATGGTGTATGCATACAACAAAGCATTTTTCAATAATAAAAAGGAACAAACAACTGATGCATGCTATAACATGGATGAGCCTCAAAAACATTATGCTAAGTGAAAGAGGCCAGACACAAAAGGTCATGTAGTATACTTATTTAATTTATATAATATTTTCAGAAGAATTAAATTTGTAGAGACAAAAAAGCAAAGCACTGGTTGCCTGGGGGTGAGAGTGAGGATTGATAGGAGGGAACTTTGGGGGTAAGGAAAATTTTCGACCACTTGATTGTTGTGACGGTTGCACACCTCTATACATCTATTTATGAGGAAATTCAAAAGACCTAGAATAGTCGAAACAATTTTGAAAAACAGAAGAAAGAAAAAGTTGGAAGCTTTATCGTATCCAATTTTGAGTTTATTGTAAAACTAACAGAATCAAAAGTGTGGTAGGTTGCCTGCCTGGCTCAGCTGAAAGAGCACACAACTCTTGATCTTGGGGTCATGCGTTCAAGCCCCATGTCGGGCGTAGAGTTTACTTTAAAAAAAAAGATGGTGTCATATTGGTGTAAAATATATACACTTACAGTGATTTATATACCTGTAATAGGTGAATTTTACGGTATATGAATTATACCTCGATAAAGCTGTTAACAAAAAATGTGAAAGAGGTACAGAGTACTATGATAGAAGGAGAACCTAATTCCAAATAAAGGCACCTGGGGAAAAAAACGAATATGCAGAAACTGAGGCAGAACTCAAAGGTGAATTTGCGGTGGGGTTTAAAAGGAAAAGTAGTTCTGGTCTGCAGAAAGATTAAAGATGCAAGGCTGTGGAATAAGCTGTGTTTTGACAGGATTAGGAGCCTAGTGTCTATCGTAGTGAATGTGTCACATTAAGAGTAGATGTGGAATGACATTTATTCTATAGGCCATGGGAAAACTAACTTCATAATCTCCAATCCTGACCTCTCCTTTACACTTCAGACTGAAAAATCTATTTGCAAGACATCACCACGTGGATGTCCCCACGTGGGACATCCCCTTAAATTAAACGTGCTCTAATTTTTTGCTAATTCCTTCTCATGTTCTCTTTCTGTTGATGACTATACCATCCACCCATTTGCTCAAGATAGAATCTTAACTATTCTTAAATGTTTATTTTGAGAGAGAGCATGAGTAGGGGAGGGAGAGAGAGAGAGAGGGAGGAAGGGATAGAGGATCCAAGAAAGGTTCTGCACGGACAACACTGTGCCTGACACAGGGCTTGAACTCAGGAACCGTGAGATCATGACCTGGGCCAAAGTCAGCCACTCAACTGACTGGGTGACTGAGCCACCCAGATGCCCCTGAAACTTAACTATTCTTAATGTTTCAGTGCTTGCTTCTCCATATAAGATCCATCAACAAATTTTATTACTTCATTTTGCTTCCTACATTTTTCTCTGGTGTTTATTTCTTTACCGCTATACCTCCACTATCTTGGATCAGACTTTAATCTTCTCCTTGGACTATTGAAATTATCTTCAAGGTAGTTCCCTTGTTTCTAGTCTTGCCCTATTTAAGCATACAACATAATTTTCAGTGATTAATTTGAAATTCAGATCTGATCATGTCATTCCTTGATTAAAACCCTTCAGGGGCTTCAGCTTCTCATCACCTAATGGAAAAAGTTTAAGGTTTTCCACCAGACTTTTCATTTCTGACCCATGCCTATTAAACTTTATCCTGTGACCTCTTCAGATGGTCTTACCAGTCCTTTCTGTTTTCTAACCTATCTCACCTTTATGCTTTCCCAGTCTTCCTATATCCACCCAACTATCTTCACTTATAAGGCCCAACTCAGTATGTCCAAGAAGCTCTCTTTGAATTCTAACTCCTTTGTGCCAGGTTAGATGGTCTTATTGCCAAGTTGGGCACTTTTTTTTTTCCTCGTAGTTTGTCCCGTATTGCATGGTATTGAACAATTTATGTCTTTCTCTCAAGTTGTGAGTACCCTGAAAATAGGGCTTGCATATTTCTCACATCTGTAATCAAACAGTCTCTCACTATATCTGTCACACAGGAGAAGCACAAAACATATTTACTGAGTGAAAGTAGGGACTTCTGGTGACGTAGAGAATGGACTGGAGAGGGAAAAAGCTTGAGGAAATGGAGCCATTTTTAAAATGGTTCAGGTGAGAGTTAATGAGACGATATATATATTTTTTAATTTTAGCATTCAAAGAAGATGTATTTTATGAAACTTTAAGAGTAGATTAATTTTAAGTGCTCTTGAACGTCACAAGAAAAGACTCAGCAGTACAAGACACAAAGTAACCTTCATAGTGTGCCACAGCAAATGGTAGATGTGAATCTGAAGCGTGTCACCGTGCTTTGTTCCGAGCTAAAGATGCCAAGCCGTCTCTATCTCAGGTGCCAAATATTACTGATTACTGGTGGCTACCAAGAGTGCTGTGTTTAGAAGGACTTTAAAACCAGATCCCAGTTCCATAGAGGAAATTACCACAATCAATTATTAACGTCTGTCATGGTTACAGAAAGGTAGTGTGACTCCGTGAAATTAAAGGATTTCCCAAACCTGTAATTGGCCCTATTCTGCACTAAATGAATGACTTGAATACATAAATGACAGGCTTATCTAAATTGTAGATAACACAAAACTAGGAAGACCACAAATATGTCGGGCAGCAGTCATGTCAAAATGAATTTATAGTTGGCAACATTGCTCTACCGAAATTAAATGCAGCTGGATTAAACGTACAATCCTATACTTGGATCAGAAAAATCTTCCTGGATGTTAGAAGATAAAAATACTTAAGAATGTGATTTCACAGCAAACACAATAAGAGTAAAAAGCATGTTGAGGTAAGAAACACAATGTCCTAAGGGAGGTAACAGTTCCTGTTTACTCTGTGATGACCTAACTTCACGGGGCATTTGTCCTTAAATTTTGGCATTCACTTTTTTTTTTTTTAACGTTTTTATTTATTTTTGAGACAGAGAGAGAGCATGAACGGGGGAGGGGCAGAGAGAGAGGGAGACACAGAATCCGAAGCAGGCTCCAGGCTCTGAGCCATCAGCCCAGAGCCGGACGCGGGGCTCGAACTCATGGACCGCGAGATTGTGACCTGAGCTGAAGTCAGCCGCTTAACTGACTGAGCCAACCAGGCGCCCCTTGGCATTCACTTTAAAAGGAACTTTGAGGGGCACTTGGCTGGCTCAGTCAGTAGAGTATGTGACTCTTGATCTTGGGGTTGTGAGTTTAAGCCCCATGTTGACTGTAGAGCTTACTGAAAAAATAATAATAATAAAATAAATAAAAGGAATTTTGAGAGAAAACATGAAATTATATTATATTGTAGAAGTTAAATGAAGTTGAGTGAAAAATGGAACATTATGTGGAAGATAATGTTATCTTCCTACATCTAAATTCTAGAGCAACATTGGACACATGGACAGGCAAAAGAAAAAAGGAGGCTGGGAGTTAATCCCAAGGATTAGAGGAGTCTAAAAATAAAATTGGCTACACTGAAATAGCATCAATGGAGGTGCTTTCTATAAACCAGAGAGAAATTTGCCAGGAATACATTATATTACTGGTTTCTGTCCAGAACTAATACCAAGGTTTACATGTCGCACTGGCTGATTGAATTTTTCATGAGTACAACTATATTGCAGATAATTGGGGGGACGAGATGCTGGAGATCTGATCCTGATTTTGCCACTAACAAACAGTAACAAGGGTGATCCTTCTAAACATAAATTAGATCATATCATATCTCTGCTCAAACTTTTCAACTAGTTCTCATTTTTTCCATAGGAAAATTCAAAACTTTTCAATACCTTCAAGGCACTCACACTGACCTCTGGACTATTCCTCAAATATCCCAGAAACATCCTGACTGCAGGGTTTTTGTTCTACCTGAGCATTGCTTAAACGTTTTAGTGTTTTATAACATTTCCAAATGCATGGCTGAAACTTGGCATTTTAGATGCATGGTTTTTCTTGAAGTGTTGGATGAGTTGATAACAATGACATCATCAGCCAATGCTGCACAATTTAGCGCTTCTTCCTTCTGAACAGGATATGTGTTTTCCAGCTCACCACAGGTCCCAACAAGGCAGAAACACTCATTTATTAATAGCTCTATCCCAAAAGAACACAAGGCTGGTGCATTAGCAGCCCTCCTCAAATTTTAGTGTGTGTAGAATCATCTGTAGAACTTGTTAGAATCAAAATTACTGGGCCAACCTCGGATATTCTGGTGTAAGGAAGTTAGGGTTGGGGCCCCCAAATTCACATCTCTAACAAGCTCCCAGGTACTGAAGCTGTGGTCTGAGAACTAAACTTCATGTGGCACTATAGTGAAACATTTTCATTTATAGTAGTTTTTTTTTCTCCCCGACGTATTTCGTTTTAAAATTAATAACCACGAAACAGTGTTTTTAAAACATTACTGCTGAATCCTAATTATTACTGTATTTTATTGTGTACAAATGGTGGCAATTAAGCTGTTTAGTCTCCTTATGTCTTCAGGTCTTGGATTTTTGGCTCTTTACTCCCCCGGGGTGCTTAAGCTGTCTTTTGATTTTACCTTGAATTACAGTGTTTTGAATTGGTCATCCAGAATAAACTAAATAGGTATTAGCATTTCAAGAGCAACTTACATCTATGTTATTTTGAAAATGCCATCTGGTACCAAATATTAATAACTTCATAATAACGGAGAAACCAACATTCATGACTGGGAGGGGATAATCATCATCAAATAGTATTTTCTGGCACACATGAGGCCCGTCTTTTTTTTTTTTTTTCCTATGCTTTGTCATGTTTATTTATTTATTTTTTATTTTTTTAATTTTTTTTTTCAACATATGAAATTTATTGTCAAATTGGTTTCCATACAACACCCAGTGCTCATCCCAAAAGGTGCCCTCCTCAATACCCATCACCCACCCTCCCATCCCTCCCACCCCCCATCAACCCTCAGTTTGGTCTCAGTTTTTAAGAGTCTCTTATGCTTTGGCTCTCCCCACTCTAACTTCTTTTTTTTTTCCTTCCCCTCCCCCATGGGTTTCTGTTAAGTTTCTCAGGATCTACATAAGAGTGAAAACATATGGTATCTGTCTTTCTCTGTATGGATTATTTCACTTAGCATCACACTCTCCAGTTCCATCCACGTTGCTACAAATGGCCATATTTCATTCTTTCTCATTGCCACGTAGTACTCCATTGTGTATATAAACCACAATTTCTTTATCCATTCATCAGTTGATGGACATTTTGGCTCTTTCCATAATTTGGCTATTGTTGAGAGTGCTTCTAGAAACATTGGGGTACAAGTGCCCCTATGCATCAGCACTCCTGTATCCCTTGGATAAATTCCTAGCAGTGCTATTGCTGGGTCATAGGGTAGAACTACTTTTAATTTTTTGAGGAACCTCCACACTGTTTTCCAGAGTGTCTGCACCAATTTGCATTCCCACCAACAGTGCAAGAGGGTTCCTGTTTCTCCACATCCTCTCCAGCATCTATCGTCTCCTGATTTGTTCATTTTGGCCACTCTGACTGGCGTGAGGTAATATCTGAGTGTGGTTTTGATTTGTATTTCCTTGATGAAGAGCGACGTTGAGCATCTTTTCATGTGCCTGTTGGCCATCCGGATGTCTTCTTTAGAGAAGTGTCTATTCATGTTTTCTGCCCATTTCTTCACTGGGATATTTGTTTTTCGGGTGTGGAGTTTGGTGAGCTCTTTATAGATTCTGGATACTAGCCCTTTGTCCGATATGTCATTTGCAAATATCTTTTCCCATTCCGTTGGTTGCCTTTTAGTTTTGTTGGTTGTTTCCTTTGCTGTGCAGAAGCTTTTTATCTTCATAAGGTCCCAGTAGTTCATTTTTGCTTTTAATTCCTTTGCCTTTGGGGATATGTCAAGTAAGAAATTGCTACGACTGAGGTCAGAGAGGTCTTTTCCTGCTTTCTCCTCTAAGGTTTTGATGGTTTCCTGTCTCACACTCAGGTCCTTTATCCATTTTGAGTTTATTTTTGTGAATGGTGTAAGAAAGTGGTCTAGTTTCAATCTTCTGCATGTTGCTGTCCAGTTCTCCCAGCACCATTTGTTAAAGAGACTGTCTTTTTTCCAGTGGATGTTCTTTCCTGCTTTGTCAAAGATTAGCTGGCCATACGTTTGTGGGTCTAGTTCTGGGGTTTCTATTCTATTCCATTGGTCTATGTGTCTGTTTTTGTGCCAATACCATGCTGTCTTGATGATGACAGCTTTGTAGTAGAGGCTAAAGACTGGGATTGTGATGCCTCCTGCTTTGGTTTTCTTCAAAATTACTTTGGCTATTCGGGGCTTTTTGTGGTTCCATATGAATTTTAGGATTGCTTGTTCTAGTTTCGAGAAGAATGCTGGTGCAATTTTGGTTGGGATTGCATTGAATGTATAGATAGCTATGGGTAGTATTGACATTTTGACAATATTTATTCTTCCAATCCATGAGCACGGAATGTTTTTCCATTTCTTTATATCTTCTTCAATTTCCTTCATAAGCTTTCTATAGTTTTCAGCATACAGATCTTTTATGTCTTTGGTTAGATATATTCCTAGGTATTTTATGCTTCTTGGTGCAATTGTGAATGGGATCAGTTTCTTTATTTGTCTTTCTGTTGCTTCATTATTAGTGTATAAGAATGCAACTGATTTCTGTACATTGATTTTGTATCCTGCAACTTTGCTGAATTCATGTATCAGTTCTAGCAGACTTTTGGTGGAGTCTATCGGATTTTCCATGTATAATATCATGTCATCTGCAAAAAGTGAAAGCTTGACTTCATTTTTGCCAATTTTGATGACTTTGATTTCCTTTTGTTGTCTGATTGCTGATGCTAGAACTTCCAACACTATGTTAAACAACAGCAGTGAGAGTGGACATCCCTATCGTGTTCCTTATCTCAGGGAAAAAGCTCTCAGTTTTTCCCCATTGAGGATGATGTTAGCTGTGGGCTTTTCATAAATGGCTTTTATGATCTTTAAGTATGTTCCTTCTATCCCGACTTTCTCGAGGGTTTTTATTAAGAAATGTTGCTGAATTTTGTCAAATGCCTTTTCTGCATCGATTGACAGGATCATATGGTTCTTATCTTTTCTTTTATTAATGTGATGTATCACGTTGATTGATTTGCGAATGTTGAACCAGCCCTGCATCCCAGGAATGAATCCCACTTGATCATGGTGAATAATTCTTTTTATATGCTGTTGAATTTGATTTGCTAGTATCTTATTGAGAATTTTTGCATCCATATTCATCAGGGATATTGGCCTGTAGTTCTCTTTTTTTACTGGGTCTCTGTCTGGTTTAGGAATCAAAGTAATACTGGCTTCATAGAATAAGTCTGGAAGTTTTCCTTCCCTTTCTATTTTTTGGAATAGCTTGAGAAGGATAGGTATTATCTCTGCTTTAAACGTCTGGTAGAACTCCCCTGGGAAGCCATCTGGTCCTGGACTCTTATTTGTTAGGAGATTTTTGATAACTGATTCAATTTCTTCGCTGGTTATGGGTCTGTTCAAGATTTCTACTTCCTCCTGATTGAGTTTTGGAAGAGTGTGGGTGTTTAGGAATTTGTCTATTTTTTCCAGGTTGTTCAGTTTGTTGGCATATAATTTTTCATAGTATTCCCTGATAATTGCTTGTATCTCTGAGGGATTGGTTGTAATAATTCCATTTTCATTCATGATTTTATCTATTTGGGCCATCTCCCTTTTCTTTTTGAGAAGCCTGGCTAGAGGTTTATCAATTTTGTTTATTTTTTCAAAAAACCAACTTTTGGTTTCGTTGATCTGCTCTACAGTTTTTTTAGATTCTATATTGTTTATTTCTGCTCTGATCTTTATGATTTCTCTTCTTCTGCTGGGTTTAGGCTGTCTTTGCTGTTCTGCTTCTATTTCCTTTAGGTGTGCTGTTAGATTTTGTATTTGGGAATTTTCTTATTTCTTGAGATAGGCCTGGATTGCAATGTATTTTCCTCTCAGGACTGCCTTTGCTGTATCCCAAAGCATTTGGATTGTTGTATTTTCATTTTCGTTTGTTTCCATATATTTTTTAAATTTCTTCTCTAATTGCCTGGTTGACCCACTCATTCTTTAGTAGGGTGTTCTTTAACCTCCATGCTTTTGGAGGTTTTCCAGACTTTTTCCTGTGGTTGATTTCAAGCTTCATAGCATTGTGGTCTGAAAGTATGCATGGTATGATCTCAATTCTTGTATACTTATGAAGGGCTGTTTTGTGACCCAGTATGGGATCTATCTTGGAGAATGTTCCATGTGCACTCGAGAAGAAAGTATATGTTGTTGCTTTGGGATGCAGAGTTCTAAATATATCTGTCAAGTCCATCTGATCCAATGTATCATTCAGGGCCCTTGTTTATTGACCATGTGTCTAGATGATCTATCCATTTCTGTAAGTGGAGTGTTAAAGTCCCCTGCAATTACCACATTCTTATCAATAAGGTTGCTTATGTTTGTAAGTAATTGTTTTATATTTTGGGGGGGTCTCGTATTCGGTGCATAGACATTTATAATTGTTAGCTCTTCCTGATGGATAGACCCTGTAATTATTATATAATGCCCTTCTTCATCTCTTGTTACAACCTTTAATTTAAAGTCTAGTTTGTCTGATATAAGTATGGCTACTCCAGCTTTCTTTTGGCTTCCAGTAGCATGATAAATAGTTCTCCATCCCCTCACTCTCAATCTGAAGGTGTCCTCAGGTCTAAAATGAGTCTCTTGTAGACAGCAAATAGATGGGTCTTGTTTTTTTATCCATTCTGATACCCTATGTCTTTTGGTTGGAGCATTTAGTCCATTTACATTCAGTGTTATTATAGGAAGATATGGGTTTAGAGTCATTGTGATGTCTGTATGTTTTATGCTTGTAGCAATGTCTCTGGTACTTTGTCTCACAGGATCCCCCTTAGGATCTCTTGTAGGGCTGGTTTAGTGGTGACGAATTCCTTCAGTTTTTGTTTGTTTGGGAACACCTTTATCTCTCTTTCTATTCTAAATGACAGACTTGCTGGATAAAGGATTCTCGGCTGCATATTTTTCCTGTTCATCACATTGAAGATCTCCTGCCATTCCTTTCTGGCCTGCCAAGTTTCAGAAGAGAGATCGCTCAAGAGTCTTATAGGTCTCCCTTTATATGTTAGAGCACGTTTATCCCTCGCTGCTTTCAGAATTTTCTCTTTATCCTTGTATTTTGCCAGTTTCACTATGATATGTGGTGCAGAAGATCGATTCAAGTTATGTCTGAAGGGAGTTCTCTGTGCCTCTTGGATTTCAATGCCTTTTTCCTTCCCCAGATCAGGGAAGTTCTCAGCTATTATTTCTTCAAGTATACCTTCAGCACATTTCCCTCTCTCTTCCTCCTCTGGAATACCAATTATGTGTATATTATTTCTCTTTAGTGCATCACTTAGTTCTCTAATTTTCCCCTCATACTCCTGGATTTTTTAATCTCTCTTTTTCTCAGCTTCTTCTTTTTCCATAATTTTATCTTCTAGTTCACCTATTCTCTCCTCTGCCTCTTCAATCTGAGCCATGGTCGTTTCCATTTTATTTTGCAGCTCGTTTATTGCATTTTTTAGCTCCTCCTGACTGTTTCTTAGTCCCTTGATCTCTGTAGCAATAGGTTCTCTGCTGTCCTCTATACTGTTTTCAAGCCCAGTGATTAATTTTATGAGTATTATTCTAAATTCACTTTCTGTTATATGGTTTAAATCCTTTTTGATCAGTTTGTTAGCTGTTGTTATTTCCTGGAGATTCTTTTGAGGGGAATTCTTCCATTTGGTCATTTTGGACAGTCCCTGGAGTGGTGCGGGACTGCAGGGCACTTCCCCTGTGCTGTCTTGAATAACTCGCGTTCGTGGGTAGGGCCGCCTTCAGACCTGATGTCTGCCCCCAGCCCACCACTGGGGCCACAGTCAGACTGGTGTGTGCCTTCTCTTTCCCTCTCCTAGGGGCGGGATTCACTGTGGGGTGGCATGGCCCATCTGGGCTACTTGCACACTGCCAGGCTTCTGGTGCTGGGGATCTGGCGTATTAGCTGGGGTGGACCGGCAAGGTGCACAGGGGTGGGAGGGGCAGGCTCAGCTCGCTTTTCCTTTGGAGATCTGCTTCGGGAGGGGCCCTGTGGCACCAGGAGGGAGTCAGACCCACCGGAGGGATGGATCCACAGAAGCGCAGCTTTGGGTGTTTGCGTGGTGCAAGCAAGTTCCCTGGCAGGAACTGGTTCCCTTTGGGATTTTGGCTGGGGGATGGGCGAGGGAGATGTCGCTGGCGAGCGCCTTTGTTCCCCGCCAGACTGAGCTCTGTCATCCCCGGGGCTCAGCAACTCTCCCCCCCCCCCCCCCGTTGTCCTCCAGCCCTCCCACTCTGCGAGCAGAGCTGTTAACTTATAACCTTCTGGATGTTAAGTCCCGCTTGCTGTCCGAACACACTGCGTCCGGCCCCTCTGCTTTTGCAAGCCAGACTCGGGGGCTCTGCTTGGCCGGCTGGATGCCCCTCCACCCCGGCTCCCTCCCGCCAGTCCGTGGAGCGCGCACCGCCTCGCCGCCCTTCCTACCCTCTTCCGTGGGCCTCTCGTCTGCGCTTGGCTCTGGAGACTCCATTCTGCTAATCCTCTGGTGGTTTTCTGGGTTCTTTAGGCAGGTGTAGGTGGAATCTAAGTGATCAGCAGGACCCGGTGAACCCAGCGTCCTCTACGCCACCATCTTCAATCTATTTATTTATTTTTTAAATATGAAATTTGTTGTCAAATTGGTTTCCATACAACACCCAGTGCTCATCCCAACAGGTGCTCTCCTCAATGCCCATCAGCCACTTTCCCCTCCCTCCCACCCCCACCAACCCTCAGTTTTTTCTCAGTTTTTGAGAGTCTCTTATGGTTTGCCTCCCTACCTAATGAGGCCCATCTTTTAGACAAAGTGGGGAATAGTGGTAAGTCTCACTATGAGGATGAAGCAGAGCCGATGACACAACTGAGGTATGGAGGGCGTTGGATGTCTTGGCCAAGATCACACAGGTTGGGCACCTGCTTGCTTTTCCAAGGATCCCGGTCCATTCCACTGAAACCATAAATCATTTAATTAAAAAAATATTGCTGAAGGTGAATTAGAGGTTAAATTGCCTCTAATTTTGTACAAATGGAATAGTTTCTTTTATTATAGGTCTTGTACCACTTGCAGTGGAAAGCCAGTGTGGTTATTGCTCTCCTCTGGGAACCTTCCAGGCAGCCATGGAACATCCAGCAGAGATGCTGGGGAGGTGAGTGTCCTCAGGAGCCATGTAATGCAATGGCACTAGCTGATTCCAGTAGTGACAAAGACTAAAGGACCACATCATATTCTAAGGGATTATTTAGGGCAATCTCACCCAAAAGTTTCAGAAGTCAGAGAAATCACATGCTATTTGGGAACAGTGGTTAGTGATGCAGGCAGCAATCCTAGGAACTCATTAGAGATCAGTAATGGGACTGGATATGGCTCAAAATTAAGACTACTTCTGAAAGGACTTATTTCCCATCACATGTGGCAGATGCATAACTCTATCAAATTCAATGGGGAAAACTCAACAAATCTCAGGCGCTGATACTAGTTAGGAACTATTATGAACAGAGAACGGTCCCTGAGTCTTAACTCCACTTGCTCTCATTGTGAGAGAGAATTCTGACATTTGATTACAAAGGATCTTGAAGCACGTATTCTTTATTTAGAGTCAAGCCAGGTAGCAGTCTGTGCAGGGTTTGGCGCAATGGGCAAAGGAGACAGAGAGACCTAGGTTCAAATTCCCATCTTCCCAATTACTGGCTTTGGCAGGTAATTTAGTCAGTTTTCTCATCTGTCAAATAGGGATGCCTAATTTGTTTTGGAAAGATTAAAGACAAAGCATACTATCTGGCACCTAGAAGTCTACCAATGACTATTTTAATGGTGGCTATTGTTTTTTAAAATGAGACGTGGACACACTAGCTTGAGATCTGTAAATGAGAATGTCAGGTCTTACAGGGATTGTTTAGATTAATAACTAACATCATGATAGATGAGGTTTTCTTTAACTTTAAAAACTAAAAATTTTTAAAATCTTGAGCTGATTCTATGATACCTATCGACTGTCACTCAGCTGTAGGATTGCAAACATCTGTTTGGTAGCCTGAGCCAGAGGCTCAAAGAAGTGAACACAGCCCTTGAGTAAGTGAAGAGAAGACCAGCAGGTCACAAATGGTAAAGTTAATCATGTGTTCCTTGGCCCAGTGGCGTCACTTCTCTGATCTGTAACTTCCTCATCTTTAAAATGGTGGCAACTGGAGTTATGTCTTCTTCACAAAATTTCTAAAGCACCTGGCACAGTAAAATAAAGTTAAAAAGCTTCTCCCTCGCCCCTTCCTCTCCCATTTCAAAAATGTGAATCAATGGATGACAGCACTTAATGATAAAATACTAGGGAGATCTTCAGTCTCTCATGCAGGCCCCACACTATGAACTGTAGCAGGTCTTTTGTTAGCCTTTGGTCCTAGGAAGAGCTAGAGACATTGGCTCAGAGCCTGGCTTGCTTGGCTGAGTCTTTTCTGCTCTCCTCGTGCAGTTCAGAACCAAATAAATAATTAAACTGTTAAGTTGAGTAACTGATTTTCAGCAAGTGAGTTTCTCCTACGAACTGCGACAGCATCTAGTTGAAATGGGTAGTGCGTGAACAACTATTTTACAGAGCCTACAGTTTTCTGCAAACCCCATACATATTCCTTTTTTGAGTGAACGCTCTATCCCACTAGGCAGAGGGTTACCTTAATAGCCTAAGTAGTGTGACTTCCTGATTGATCCCAGGGGCCTCTCATACTCAAAGCACCTAAGCTCTGGAGGATTCCTCGGGCAGTAGCCATACCCCTAGATACACATGGACATTGGCTGCTAGGTAGGCTGTTATGTAAAGATAAGAGGGGATGACTGTCGCTGCATGGCCTGATTTTTATTTGTAGTTTTTGAAGACTGTTAGAATGAACTCTGCTTGCAAGTATCATTGTAACTGCAGCGTGTGAAATTTCCTTAAGAAAAGTCATTCTTTTGCTTTTAAGTCATTGTTTTACTAGAAATCCCCTGTTGAAGTTTAGATTCTCCCAAGTCTCTAACACATTAATTTGCCATCAGTCATAGATATCTTAGAAGAGGGAAAAGTCTAGTTGTCATGCTAGGAGAGAGGAAGCACAAAGGAGGCTGAGAGGTTCTAAATGCAGATTTCTGTATTTTAATTTGTTTGGTCTCCGGACAGCTTTGATGCAGCTTGGCAATAGCATCCTGACTGAACCAGTGTGCTGATAAAGGGGTGGACTGGCCTAGCTTGTATCAGAAGACCTCAACCTCTGTAGGAACATACAAATTGTCCAATAATGTAGAGATGTGGTCACTGTCCTTCTTATGGCCCTGGAAAAGGGACATATAGAAGACTCATGGAAAAGGGTATCTATTTTATTTGTGGGGGTGGAGCAGGGGGAAGGTCAGATGATCAGAGGTGAGGAAAATAATAAGTAGTTATTCTGGCTTCATATGGATGAATATAAATTGGATTAGTCAAATAGTCTTACGATATGTTTTATGAAATGTGGATATGAGATCATTTTAGATGCCAGGTAACTCTTATGGAAACAGAAAACATCATCTAAGCCAAAATAGTGATTTATAATATGGGCTATGAACACTAAGACTTCATTTCAACTTCAGTTTTTACCATGTCCCAGTTTATCTTTCAAGAAAAAAATAATATCTTTTACCAATATATCATGATAAAATAACCTTAAAGGTGGTCTGCTTGCTCTTGCAAAAGTTCTTTAAAAATTAGACCCCATTTTCCAGGGTTTTCTGGATGCTTCCTCATTCTACAATTTTATCTTTCATTATTTCCCAAAGGGTATACTCTGTGTTAGTAAGTCATTCTTCTACTAACATACTCTATGTTAGTAGGTTAGTTTGAATCACTGGCCTGATTCCAACATATTTCTTCCTGATCCCAGGAATTTTTCATGCTCTCTCCATGTCCAAGAGGTATTCTCCCTTAGTTTTGACATCTAATCCTGCTCGTCATTCAGGGCACAACTCAACTTCTACTTCCTCCATAAATTTTTCCCAATTCCTCTAAAACTGTATTTGATATCTTGAGCAGGGGTTGGCAAACTTTCTACTAGGATAAGATAGTAAATATTTTAGACTTGTGGGCACACAGACTCCCTTACAACTCTGTTGTTGCAGCCATACATAATACATTGAAGAATGATCATGGCTTGGTTCCAATAAAACTTTAGTCATGAACACTAACATTTAATATGGGAGGAGTGCTGGCTTCATGGACATATGACCTGTGCAAGTTGCTCAGAATTCTGCACTTAGAAGGATTTCATGCTTGCTTTAGTACTTGGCTACTACCATACTGAAATTCTTAATAATTTTTTAACAAAAAAAGTTTTGGCCCACATTTTTATTTTTCAGTGGGGCCTTACATAGCCTATCCTGGGTGGGAGTACATATTCTATTAAATGTCAAGATTTACTGTAAAGCATTAGGAATTTAGACAGTGTGGCTTTAGTGCAGGGTTGTATAAATTGTTGGATTTCACAATTCTTTTTTTTTTTTTTTTTTTAAACGTTTTTTATTTATTTTTTTGGGACAGAGAGAGACAGAGCATGAACGGGGGAGGGGCAGAGAGAGAGGGAGACACAGAATCGGAAACAGGCTCCAGGCTCCGAGCCATCAGCCCAGAGCCCGACGCGGGGCTCGAACTCACGGACCGCGAGATCGTGACCTGGCTGAAGTCGGACGCTTAACCGACTGCGCCACCCAGGCGCCCCATGGATTTCACAATTCTAAGAACAGAATAGAATTAAGAAATGGTGCATACTTAAATGGACCTTTGATTTATGACAAAGGTGGCATTCACTGCAGGACATTGGAGAAAGACTGTAAGATAAGGTTGGAAAAATTGGGTGTCTATCCTGAAAAAAAAAATGAAATTGGATTTCTAACTCATACTCAGAACTTAGTGTGGATTATAGACTTAAATGTAAATAGTACAACACAAAAGGCTTTAGGAGAGCATACGGGAACACCTTCACCCCAGAGTAGGTAAGATTTGTTCCACAAGACACAAAAAAAACGGTAACCACAATGAAAAAGATTTATAAATTTGACCACATTATTATGGTTGAAATGAAGCATGGAGCCCCACAGTCAACTCCTCAGAGTCTCTGTTTGACTCCACAGAGTCAAATACCAGGATCATAATACTGGGAATGTAGGATTAAAGGAAAAGGTTGTAGAGGGAATCAGAGAAGTAATGGCAGAGAGGAGTGAGGGCATAGAGACTATGTAGGCAATTTGGGGCCATTTCTCTTCTAAAGACAAATGATTATAGCCCATCGATTATATCCACATGTTACCTAAACTCCTTTTAGTGGAAAGTATAACCTGTGGGGATTGTTCCAGCTATCTATTCCAGTGGAACAAACCACTCTGAAACTTATCGGCTTAAAAGAGTAGCAATCATTTATTGTGTCCAAGAATCTGAAATTTTGGTGGGGCTCGGTAGGGATAGGTGGGACAGCTCAAACAAGGAGAGAGATTTGCTTCTAAGATGGTTTGTTTATATGGCTGGCAAGTTGATTCTGGCTGTTGGTTCCTCTGCATACCTACCTCTCCATGAGAGATCTTGGGCTTCCTTACAGCATGGTGGCTGGGTTCCAAGACCAAGTATCCCAAGAGAATTGGGAAGTGTAAGCTGCCAGTGTCATTTACACTGTGCTTTACGGGTCAAAGAGCTACATATCTAAGGGGAGAGAATGTAGACCACATTTATCAATACATAGCATGTTTAAGAATCTGGGGATCAATCTTCCACATGGACAGAAGCAAATATAAAAACTAAGAGATGGAGTCGTGAATTTGATAGCCTGGATGATAACACAAGATTTAATAAAGAGATATCTGAGGCAGTTACTGGAATTGCTGTGATCTGGGTTTGCCTTAGTGCACAAAAGAGGTGGATCCATGCACAGTTTTCTTGGTGCAGGAGACATGCATTTGTTCAATGCTCATGATTTTTTACATAATCTGTTTTCATAAATAGTAATTGGAGAAAGTCCTGACCGTTTGGAAGCGACCAAGAAAAAAATGTTCAGGTGTTAGGTTTTTGGTTCAACTAATTGAACATAACCCAATTTTGGGGAAAGTAAATATAAAACCCTCAGTTTTAAAAGGGACATTCTTTTGCATATGCTTAGTATGCACAGCTGCAACACTGTCCCATAACAATAAGGCTGATCACACTCAAAATGACCAGGGGCTGCAAAATAAGTAAATAAATAAGCTTCTATTTAAAAATCACTTTAAATGTTTCCAAGTTAGGAAATTGCTCAAGTTTGCCTAGACTACACATGGAGAAAAACTCATACAATTAAGCTTTGACAGTCATATTTCTGATAGTGGAGTGGCTTATAAAAATTGTAGGATGTCTTCAGGAATAGAACTGATGGTGAATGATTCTGAAGTCTGTTTGATCTGTAGTTCGCATTACCAGGAGAAAGGAAAGAAAAGGAAGGGGTTTACCTTTCCGAGTGCTGGGCACTGGATGGAGTGCTTTTTATCTGTCATCTCATTTATCCCCCAAACCACTGTCCGTGGCAGGTATTAGCAACCTTATTTTTACAGTTGAAGAAATTGAGGCCCAGAGACACCAAATAACTTGCCCAAAGTGCCACAAAGTAGTTTTCCCAGGTAGGATTTGAACCCACGGCTGTTTGATTACAAAGCCCTTGCTTTTTCCAATATATTAAACTGCCTCTGAAATCAGAGGCCTGTCCCCAGCAAGACCTTGAGAACTTGGTGGTGTTCAGTTTGATATTAAAGGAAGAATTGTGAAGTATTAAAAATGCTGCCCATTGAAGCTAATGTATAATTTTACCTCGTGTGTCTTTTAGAGTCATAAACACTTCATATTTCTACAAGAAAGTATATAAAAAGGAGTTGACATATGGACATTTTCACACTACCTTCGAGAGAAGCACAAAATCAGGCTGCGAACGGGCATGCTTAACCTGCAATGGGCTTGATCATCAGGCATGTTGGAATCTCCACCGCAAAAATAGGCCAGCGAGAAAGAATAGGAAGCTAGGGGAGGAAGGCACCAAACTCGTGGCCTGGGTGAAGCGATTCAAGTTTATTGCTGGCCTTCGAGAGAGGAAACCAACAGTCCACTATAGTTTCCAAAGGAACCTGGTGAACTTGAAATGGTGCGGGCTGGTGTCATCCATTATCCAGCCGGAAAGTGAGGCGGTGGCCACATTCCACCAAATTGGGGGCAGCGTTATGTTTTGGTATTATGTTTTGGTATTGTCAGTCATATTGGGAGAGGGGACCAAGCCATTGGAGAGGGTCAAGGGACAAAATCCAGCTTTCCCTACTCTGACAAAAGATAGGAAGGAAACCAAAGACTCAAGTACATGGACTGAAGTGTAGGGCTGAACTTTAATTCTGGAAGGAAATTGGAGCACTAAACAGGAAACTTAAGGCTGAAGCCTAAGCATACAGACTGGAGGAGACAGCAGCAGCAGGAAAAGGTTGTATATAATACGACCGATACACCAGTGTCTAGTGCTCACTGAAGGCGCATCAGATACTATAAAACTAATTCCAGACTCCAGTGGCTGGTGAGTCTGAGCTCACAGAATATTCTGCTTCCCTGGCTTTGGATTAATTTAAGAGTATAAAAGACATAAGCTCTTAAGTGCAGACGGGTCTGAAAAGATAGTGAAAAGATAGCAGCTGAATGGGCAGAGCAGTAAGTATGAACTTCTATTCAATCATTCCTTCAATTTTTGTTCACTCGTTCAATTTATTCCAGGTCTTTATGCATATAGGTGTAGTGAATTTTGTTATTATATAACATTTCAAAATATAGGCTAGTAAATACTGCTTATGTAAAACCATGCACGATTACTTAATTTGGTCTCATACTTATGTGTGATCAATCAGCAAGCACGAAATCAGTACGTGCCTATCACGCACTAATCTCTTTACCTTATCGAGAAATGCTATCATTTTTTATAGCTTTCTTTTTTTTAATTTTTAAAAAAAATTTTGTTAACATTTATTCATTTTTGAAAGACAGAGACAGAGCGCAAACGGGGGAGGGCTAAAGAGAGAGGGAGACACAGAATCCGAAGCAGGCTCCAGGCTCTGAAGTGTCAGCACAAAGCTGGACGGGGGGCTCGAAGTTGTAGACCGGGAGATCATGGCCTGAGCGGAAGTTGGCCGCTTAACCGACTGAGCCACCCAAGGGCCCCGGTTTTTTGATAGTTTTCTTTATCAATAATTACTTATTTCTCTATTCTCTCCCTTGAAACTCCCTTTTTTTCCTTCCTCAGCACAAAAAGATGTTCAAGTGTCTATGAAACAAAAGAATCCTCCTTCGATCCTTATCAAGCCTTAAAATAATACTCTGTGTACTGGACACAGTTCTAAATGTTCTGTATTTAGTAACTCATAACAGTCTTATCAAGTAGATAATAATATTTCTCCATTTGATGGATAAGGACATTGAGCCTCAGAAAAATCAAATGAATTGTTCCCAATCATATACAAGCAGTCCAACTCCTAGTGTATCTTTTTGCCACTATGTTGTGTTCCCCTCTGGGATCCTCTTTACCTCTCTGCCTACTTTTCTTCTCAGTCACTTTTCTTGATCAACTGTCCTATCAGATTTTATCACCGGCGTTCTATTCAATTCACACACCTCTCCAGATTTTGTCTGGTCCCTGCTGCCTCCTAGGTCCTTGGCTGGTTGCTCAGTGGACAATTTCCATAATACCCAGCTGTCTTCTCAGCTACTGCTTATTGTGGATTGTTCCAGGACAAGGGCTGGGCCCTGGCCTGGGTGGGTCACACTTTTCCAGGAAAGAGACACAGCTGTTGCTGCGCCAGGGTCTGAGCTGACCAGATCCACAAAGGCTCTGGCTCCTTCCACCACTTGGGACTCGGAGACAGAGCTGTGTGGCAGTGACAGCCCTGGAAGGCTGTGCCGCATAGCTTGGGAGTCGGGGCTTAACAGCCTTGACGGTAAACTTTGACAATGGGAGAGAAGAGATACAGGGTGGGGCAGGAGGAGAGCCAGCAGATAAATTTCTGTGTTTTAGATTATTCCTCGCTGTGGGTGGTTCCATATGGTCTATCCAGGCAACAAGCAGCTGGCTGGATTTTCTCAAAAATTTGAGATTCCATTTCTCAATGAAGCATTGGCTTCAGCGTCTGTTTTCTATGGATATTGAAGATACTAAGTGTTCTTCCACTGCCGTGGGCTATATCCCCACTCCTCTACTCAAACTGTTTTCACGGAGATTACCAGTTGATCTCATTGCTAAATTGAATGAACATTTTTCAGTTCTTATTTTGTTTGAACTCTCCACTGCATTTAACATTTTTGACCATTTCTCCCCAGTACATCATGATAATTTATTCCCCCTGTTCTCTTTTCACTTGGTCAATGCTGCCATTTGTATCATTCACCTGCTGTTTCCTTAACCGGACGTTAAATGTTGGAGTTTCTCAAGATTCTCCCTTTGTCTCTCTCTCTTTTTTTTTAAATACCTCTTTAGTTATTTCATCTGCTCTTGTGGTTTCAACTACCTGTGGTTTAATAGAGTCCAAATGCATTTGTTTAGTACAGAACCTTCCTCCTGAACTTCAGATCCTGGATTTCTATTCCCCATCTGAATATTCTATAAACACATGCCACTTGTCATGTGCAAAACTAAACTTACACCCTCAAGTCTATATCACTGTTGAAGATCTTTCATTTATACTTCAAGATCCACTTTTCATCCTTGAGTACCCAGCTTTGGGCTCAGGAAGGTGGATCTGTATGGACTATCACAGATCTGGAGAGCAACCTCTTGCTCTCCAGCTTCTGATTGAGTTCAGCCATTTGGCAAGCACAAGTGGGGCAGGAGAAGGTAGAAGGAGACTAACTCGGGTTCCTTATGGCCCCAGCATCCTCCTTAGGAGGTGGCTGTGTCCCTGGTTACAGGGTCACAGCTGTTGGCAGTCAGTCCTCTCTACACGGCTCTTTTGGACACTTTTTATCAATATGCCATAGATTCTATCATATTACGTTGTAATTATTATCTTCTCTGTCTCCCCCACAAAACTTGCTGCAAGCAGAGACCTTATCTTACTCATTTCTCTATCCTTAATAACTGTCTTAGCTCCTTATAAATAATAGTATGTCCTCAATAAGTGCTTAGGGTTTAAAAATGTTTTCAAATCTATGCCAAATAGAAAACAGAGAGAGAATAATAAGATTTTGCCCCACTCTCAAAGAATTGGAAGTTCATTTGAGGAGCTAAGACTGCCATGTGGAAACAATTATTAGGAATTAATAAAATGTCAATTTCTTCGACACTTAAAGAAATGGGCTTCTCAGGACTCAGAGCTTTCTATGCTATTAAGGCCAGCAGGATTTCATAAACTAAGGAAACGTGCTTGAGATTGGAGACTTAGCCTCCAAATCAGCTTGCAAATAAGTCACCAACACTCAAAACAAAAATCTCCAAAACAGAAACAGCAATAGCAGCAATAACCAAAAACAACACGCAATAAAACTAAACGTTACCAACCTTTTCTCTTTCCGGCCCCTGCATTGTTACTCAAAAATAAGTGAAATTGACATTCTTTGGTATTCATTCTAAGCAAGGAGATGACTGGCTATTTCTAAGGTTGACTTAAATGTCACTCAGAGTTCTCTCTGCAGGTATTGAACTAGCCTGACCTCCGGCTTTGGTTTTAAAAGATTATGGAAATCGGGGATGTGAGGTTGTGTGTGTGCGTGTAGAGGTGGAGAGAGGGAAGCTGTCGACTCTATTCCAGAACTATACAGATTCAAAGTAGAAATCCCACCAAGGCAGATAGTTTTTGTGTTTCAGTTTGTGGCAAACCTTCTTGGGATTTAAAAGCCAATTAACATAAGCCCCGCAGCCCAGCTTTGGTCCTTCTAGTTTCCACCAAAGAATTGTTCCTATTGACACAGTTGGAGAGCGCTAGTTTCAGGAAACATTAGTTCCTCCTCCAAACTGTCACTGGTTCATTCATTTGGTGAAGTGGGTCTATCACACACACATTACCTTTATTTATTTATTTCTGTTTTAGTTTTTTTAATGTTTATTCATTTTCGAGAGACAGCGAGAGACAGAGCATGAATGGGGGAGGGGCAGGGAGAGAGGGAGACACAGAATCTTGATCCAGGCTCTGAGCTTCAGCACAGAGCCCGGTGCGGGGCTTGAATTCACCGACTGTGAGATCGTGACCTTAGGCGAAGTTGGATGCTTAACCGACTGAGCCACCCAGACGCCCCTCTTTATTTTTAATTGTACAATTTTCTGCCTCTAAACACACCAGGGTTTCCTACCTAGGTCTGCTATTTGTGGTAACTCATCAGGGAGGTGAAATATGGAAACATGCTGAAAATAGCTGAAGTGCTTACTTCATTAATTTTTGGTGCAGCATAGAATACAATGTGAACGAACATCAGTGAACGGTAATAGAATACTTCTTTTCATACAACACTTGTATTAATGTCTCCAAACTGTCAGCCATATTCTTGTCGGCCTTAAACTTCTCCTGTCCTTTCCAGAGACTCCTGAAACCTGGATCTAGTTCACTGAAGTGCTTTCTCCATGCTTCTGTCTATACCTTCAGACCAGACACATCATCTTTACATGGGATGATCCATAAACGTAATTTCTAAGCCCCCTCCTTAACATCTTATGTTATAGTGACTGTTTAACAGAGGCCGTTTATACCAATGCTGGCAGTGTGGACTTTATGATTAGCAGGATTAAAGATAGAGGAACTGACATGGTGTAATTCTTAGCACTTGGGGCATAGTAAATCAGTATAGAGATGTGAACATACTTTTAATGTTTACTTATTTTTGAAGGAAAGAGAGACAGATCGTGGGTGGGGGAGGGGCAGAGAGAAAGGGAGACACAGAATCCAAAATGGGTTCCAGGCTCTGAGCTGTCAGCAGCAGAGCCCCACGCGGGGCTTGAACTCACAAACCACGAGATCATGAACCTGAGATGAAGTCGGTCGCTTAACCGACTGAGCCACCCAGGCGCCCCAAGACGTGAACACACTTTTAACATGATTTTAAACTTGAGTAATTTAAAGAGTAGAGTCAATGTATAGTTAGATGATTCAGACAGAAAACTAGTCTAGTTTACACAGAACAAAACATTTTTTTAAGTTAGAAATATGTATTACAGAGCATTTTGTGATAGGAATTACCCATTCATTTGTTGAACAAACATATTGAATATACCAGTTATGCCAGACATAAGCCTAGGTTCTGGGAAGGCAATAAGGAAAAATTTCAATCATGGTTTTAGGAATTTAGCATGGGTGAAACCAAAGTAGTGTTGGAAATGCTCAGAATCTGCAGAATCATGGTACTTGGACATTTGTGAAGAGCCATAAATAAGAATATGTGTTCCTGTTTGATGGGAGGAGACTATGATTTGTGGCATAAGTGGGCATCTTAAGACACATGAGGAAGGGCAGACAGTTGATACAATAATTTTTTGAGAGAGGAAAGACAGGAGGGAGCGGTACAGTAGAAACAACTAAAATGGCTCAGTTCGAGTAGGAATGACTGAGTTCCACCGTAGGGCCAGAAGTAAAATTTTCTGGATCCCTCAAGTTTATGACATAGTCTTGAGTTGACAGAAGATACAGTAATGCCAGAAGTCTAAATTGTTTTTTTTAAGTTTATTTATTTATTTTGAGAGAGAGAGAGACAGAGAGAGAGAGAGAGAGAGAATCCCAAGCAGGCTCCGCACTGTCAGTGCACACCCTGACGCGGGGCTTGAACTCATGAACGATGAGCCGAAATCAAGGGTTGGACACTTAACCGACTGAACCACCTAGGCGCCCCTAACTTGTTTCATTGCAAATGAAAATATGGAGGTCTGTTCTTATTCATTTGGTAAGCGGACGATTTGAAAAAAATTGTTCTTCAATGCCTATTATTTGGATTTCTAAATTTATTTTGTTTTTGTCTTATTTTTTTTCCCTACAGCTACACTTGCTAGTGTTTTACCTCAAACTAATCATGGTTAATGACAATTTGGTCAAATATGATGACATACGTTGCTAACTTTTGTCATAGAGGATGGCACTGGTAGTGACTGAGAACAGAATTCTGGTGGAGTCGATCACAATGGAACTTGAAGCCTTGAGTTATTATAGAAATCTTTCTTTGTTACTTTTCAGATCCTTCCTGTAGGCACACTCACTATTCGTCCTTCTTTCACCCATGTTGACTTGAAAATATCACTCACACGATGAAGGCCTGGGTAAACAGGATGTCCTCCTGGATTTATTTTTCAGGTGACTCCTTAGAACATCTCTTGTACCTCTTCTACTTCAGCCTACTGGCTATTCAACAGTTGTTTGGGTGTCTTGTCATACCTGTTTTCTCTACATATTCATCTTGATGGAATTGTATTGTGATAAGCGGTACTTCAATAGTGGTAGATTGGCTACATTCAAGAACTATACTGTTGGTGATTGTCTTGCCATTCAATGTGAAAATATGTAACATCTATCTTTCAAACACATTGAAGATTCAATAGCACCAAGGTTTGGACAATAGAATGCCAACTAGAGCACCATTTTGGCATATGTATGGAGTGTGTGTGTGTGTGTGTGTGTGTGTATGTGCATGTGTGTGAAAGAAACAGAAAGAAAGAGGCAGAGACAGAGAGACAGAGAACTGTAGAAGGCAGAGTCCATAATATCTTTCATAAGACAGAACAGAAATAATTTTTTAAAAATATACTCAGACTATATTTGATGACTAATGATATGCTTTCTCATAAAATTGCAGATCTATATTTCACTTTCAGGAATAGACATACTATTTCCTTTCAGCTATAGACAAAGGCTCATTCAGGGGAGACAGTATTTTACCTTACAATCACACAACGTCAAGCCAGAGCCATTGTTCTAAAGGAACTGAACCTTCTGCCACTTCAACAACCCCTAAGTGCTGACTGTTAACTCATTTTTCTTTTCCTTTGATGTGACTGTGACAAGAAACAAATTCATAGAAGTGGAATTATCTGTGATGGTAGACCCTTGGATAGCTGACCTTGGAAAAATTAATACAATAAGTGAGTAGTAGTATTCACTACCATCAGATCTGTGCCAGAGTTGCAATTAGGAACATATAGACTTTTATCTGTTGCTAATTCATAATATTCCAGATACAAAGGTTGTTTTAAACATTATTTGTTAGATTTGTCATTGTGGTCGATATTTGTTATTTGTTTATACTGAAGTATATGGTTGTAGTACTTATAAGAATAATTTAAAAATATTTATTTAGGTACCAAGAAATGAGTGTGTGTGTGTGTGTGTGTGCACATGCGTGTGCATGCATGCATATGTCTATGTGTGTCCTTAATGAATAACATGGCTTCCATAGGCTTTAAAGTAGAAGGAATCCCTTCTAGGAACAAGTGCGTGGCTACTTCAATATTTATTTCAGCTTAGTTTTAGAATGCTTGGTGGAATCTTTCCAGGAGAGTATGTTTACCTTTCTAATGTTATTCTTATGAAGGAGAGTGAGTTCATACTTTCTAACTCTTTGCATCCTCTACTTCAGGTTTTTGCCTAAGTGTGCTTTGGCCACATTCTACAATATTCCCGCTCCCCTGGTATTTAATTATGCTGCTAACCTCTCTCTATACACTTACCCTTGCTCTGCTTATGATTTAAATGCCACAATCTCCTATCCCAATTGACTTTATGTTTCTTTTTTATGTAAATATTAGTGGGGCTCCACCATATTGAACCACATGAATGAGCCTAAGAATTTAATCAAACAGTAGGTCAATTCAATCAAATATCCATCTAGTTTGATTATTATTTTTACTTAATTGATGGATTGAGTAAATTTACTTAGTTGATTGATAATTTGGCCATAGGTCTTGTGTATGAATATATACAATACACAAGTTTACATATTTGTATATGTGTGTATATATACATATCTTAAATATGTATGTAATATATGTATGTATGTAATATATGTATGTAATATGTATGTATGATATATATGTAATGTATACATCATATTATAGTATATTTGCTTTGTTGACTCATTCACTCATACATTCAGCCTGTCATTCAATCCATGCTCACTAATAGTGTATCAAGAACCCAAAGCTAAGTATAACATGACCTTGGTATTGAAGAGCTTAAACTCTAATGGCATGTTGGTTTGACTGATAAGCTCTTATTAGCTAATAATAGTAGTAATAATAGCTAATATTTCTTGACTATCATTTATATGCTTGGCATTGTACTAAGTGTTTTATATGCATTATCTCATTCGATATTTATGGCAAGCTCATAAGACATGAATTACTTAGCTTTATTTTAAGATCAAGGAACTGAGGTCCAGAGAAATTAACGAATCCATGCTAGGCTACATAGCTAATGAGTTATAGAACCAGAAGTTGAATTTGGGCAGCCTGAATCCTAGAAGCTCACCCCTAGGCACTGTATCCATATACCTTAGGAGGACAGACCAGGATGGCACGTGTGTAACTTTCTGCCATAGCACCTGACCATTTAGAGCTTTCACATGCATGTTGATCCTGATAAAGGAAAAATAGATGCATAGGCTACTGAGTGGCAGAGATAAGTAAGGCAATTTGAGATTAAATATTTTCTAAATGACGTTTCTAATATGCAGGTAATTAATACTATACTCTTTATCCTTCCAATTTTACATATATCTATTTTAATTTTTACTTTAATATTTTAGAGATGCAAAGTTTATTTTCACTATGAAACACAAATATTTAATCCTGACATATATAAAGACCAGGCAGGAATAAAAATTTGATTTCTGGGAATGAAGTGATATAGTTTAGAAAAATATTTTACAACTACATATGTGATGCTAAAGATTCCTTTCCCACAGTTTTTCTTTTCCTTTAGGAATTTTATCCTTGGGTTCCTACAGTGGTATTGTAATATTCAAATAGCATCTGATATTTATTTCCACTTACCAACAATGTGTATGTGAATACGTATACATATAGTATTATGTGCAGGATAATGAGCCATATTTTAGATTTGCTCTTCTCTTGATGATCTTAAATGAGATTTTTTTTTTAACTTAGAGAAAGCACAGATTTAGAGAGTCCAGATTGTACATAGAGATCTGAAGGAGAAATTTTGCCCTTGAGGATTTCCTGGTTTTCCTTAAGATAATGCACATACACACTCTAAGTTATTGTTATACTTAGAATGTACATTACTTCAAATGTTGAGAATATTCTGATCTCTTGGTATACAGGTAAAATGGAGCATCTGTGAGACTGAACTTTTAAATTTTCCAAGTTTCAAATGATCTTAGGGTTGTATATTTTTGTACGACATTGTAGAAAAAAGAAGTTAGGTTTGTTAATGTTTTGCTTTTCCAGTTTTCTTCCCTATAGAATTTTTTCTTCAGCCATAGGAGAGTCCTAAATAGACTATTAAATAGGTTTTAATATCATTATTTACAATATAGACAATTGTTTCAATTGTGTTATATTATAGGTGGAAAAAACCTACCTAGGTTTCTGTTAAGATTTGAGTTGAACTCACATTCTTCAAATAGTCAATAAATATTTTCGTGAATATGTATCTTTTTTTACCCCAGTAAGTCAAAGAATGGAAAAGACTTTAAAAAATAGTTCCCCAGGGGCGCCTGGGTGGCGCAGTTGGTTAAGCGTCCGACTTCAGCCAGGTCACGATCTCGCGGTCTGTGAGTTCGAGCCCCGCGTCAGGCTCTGGGCTGATGGCTCGGAGCCTGGAGCCTGTTTCCGATTCTGTGTCTCCCTCTCTCTCTGCCCCTCCCCCGTTCATGCTCTGTCTCTCTCTGTCCCAAAAATAAATAAAAAACGTTGAAAAAAAAATTAAAAAAAAAAATAGTTCCCCAACTCTCAGAAATCCAGGGCATCAATGGAGTTGTGCACATGAGGCATATAAACCCAGAATGATTAGGAAGAGGTTCTGTCTCTGACTTTGGGTTAGTAACCCAGTCTCTTAATGCCTCAGTTTCCTCATCTGTGATATTGAGATAATAATTTCACCTTACTGAGGTATCATGCAGATCAAATGAGATAATAAGTGAAAACAGTTCTTCTGGGTTAAGTAGATGCATTTATCCCCTCTTTCACTAGATAAGGTGGGAGACAGTCTCATGTGTTATCCTCTTAGTAACCCGGATGCTTAATACAGTGTCTGGCAAAGGCCAAACAAGAAATATGTTTTTAGTGGATAGATGCATTTTCCTGGAGTGTGTAGTGCAAACTATAATTGTTCTAGGAATTCACAAAAATGAAAGAGAAGTATTCCTGGAGCATCCACGGAGAGATTTGTGATCGAATTTAGATTTAAGCTGGTACTTGAAGGATTTGCAGTATTTTGATAGGAGGAGAGGACAGGGAAAGGGATTCCAGTAGGAAGCTGTATATATCACAAACAAAGATACAGAAAGGAGAGGGAAATCTGTTTACAGAGGATTCTAAGTGATAACTTACACAATAAAACATTTATTGATAAAATAACAAGTTTTAGAATTAACTCTAATTTTTACTTATTTATATTAATTTTTAATCGAAAGAGAGTTGACATGCAATATTATATCAGTTTCAGGTGTACAACATAGCAATTTGACAATTACAAAATGCTCACCATACTAAGTATAATTGCCATCTGTCTCCACACACAATTGCAATATTATTGACCATATTCCTTGCGCTGTACTTTGCATCTGTGTGATGTATTTATTTTATGACTGGAGGTTTCTACCTCTTAATGCACTTCCCCTATTTCACTCATTCCCTCATCACCCCTCCCCCCCCAAATTGGGAAACCAACAGTTTGCTCACTAGATGAGTCTGTTTATGTTTTTGTTGTTATTTATTTTGTTTTGTTTTGTTTTTAGACTCCACATATAAGTGAAATCATATGGTATTTGTCTTTGTCAGACTTATTTCATTTAGAATAATACCCTCTAGATCCATCCATGTTGTCACAAATGGCAAGATCTCGTCCTTTTTATGACTGAGTAGTATTCCATTGTGTGTATGTATCATATCTTCTTTACTCATTCATGTGCAGATGGGCACTTAGCTTGCTTCCATATATTGGTATTGTAAGTAATGCTGCAAAACAGATACAGGTGCATGTATCTTTTCAGATTAGCGTTTTTGAACTAATTAGTGTTTGTTCTGGTAAATACCCAGTAGTGGAATTACTGGGTTGTATAATAGTTCTTTTTTTAGTTTTTTGAGAAACCTTCATTGTTTTCCACAGTGGTGGCTCCAATTTACATTCCCACCAAGAGTGCATGAGAGAATCAGTCCTGATTTTTAAAATCATATGTGCCAGGATAAATTTCTAAAGATTAAAGCTTCAAGTTTCCTGCTAGCTTGTAACTACAGATGAGAAACTTAAAACACTTTAGAATAGCCTTTCTGTTTCTACAAGAGAAATGAGAAACGTTATCCAAAGTAGCATTCTTCATTTACCTATGTGAAACATTATTTGCTATTTAAAATGATTGTTGTTCTGAAGTGGAAAACTGATTAGAAAACCTTTTACATTTTCCTCCCTTTACATCACAGTGACTTCTTTTTTTTTTTTTAATTTTTGTTAATGTTTATTTATTTTTGAGACAGAGAGACAGAGTGCAAGGGGGGGAGGGGGGGAGAGAGAAGGCAACACAGAATCCAAAACAGGCTCCAGACTCAGCTGTCAGCACAGAACCTAACTGTGGGGCTCGAACTCACAAGTGGTGAGATCATGACCTGAGTCGAAGTCGGTCACTTAACTGACTGAGCCACCCAGGCACCCTTATATCACAATGACTTCTTGCATAATTTTAGTTCTAAGTTAAATTTCTATGCCTGCTGGCCAAGTTAATAATGGACAGTACTGAGCTTTTTGGATCTGTGAACTGAAATAGAAGACCACAGCCCCTATTTTACTATATAAATTCCATTTTTTTTCCTTCTGATTATGAATCTACAGTTATACAGGTAAAATCTCAGGCAAATAGTATTGTAAACACAGAGATTTGGGGGAGACAAATAGGCGTGGCCATTTAAAATACGTTAAGGACAACATGAATAGATTAATGGTTAAAGGAAAATCAATAATAAGTTTGAAACAGAACCAAAGAATTCTCTTCTTAGACTCTGATTCAGAAGGCTTTTGATTTTTAGCATTAGGTGACTTTATGGTCACTTGCTTGCTGAACCTGCTCTGTGTGAGTCTGACACAAACATTTTGCATGTCAAAAGTTGACTGACACTTTTTCTATATACATTTTAGTGTCAAGGCTAAACCCATCAATGAACAGAAAGTCTTTCTCAAATAATAGTGTATTTGTTTACTGGTGTCTACTGTCTGCTTTGAGAGTATTAGATCATCAAAAAGATATTAAAAACCTAATTTTAGTCATGGGAATAAAATAAAACACAGCACACGATTTATTATTTTATAAGGCTCAGCTGATATATTGATAATGACAGTTGGACAAACAAATTATTAGGTTAAGAACTAAAGTGTCAAACTTGGCATGATCTGTAACTATGATAACTGTCAATGCACATTCATTAATCTTATCTGCATAGAAAATTTTATACAAAGTGTGAAATCATTGCTATCACAAATTGAATGTTTCTTGCACAATTTCCTTTTAATTCATGGTAGAAATCATTGTAAGATGATCAGGAATGCTCTTTCTTTCTTTCTTTTTTTTGAGAAATAGGAAAACTCAGATGTAGAAAGAGCACATCATTTTGCTCCATCATTATAATACCATATTCTTTATGCATGCCATAGTTTTCAAAGCATTTTTACTGCATTATCTCATGGAGGAGAAGAAAGATCACTGGACAAGAAATTGAACACAGTGACCTAATCCCAGTTCTGCTATTAAGCAGACTGACCTTGAGTAAGTCTCTTAAGTTTTCTGGGCTACTTTTTTTTTTTTTTTTAATGAAATAGAGGAATTTGACTAGAGCATAGCTCGGGTATTTCTTGTTCCAAAATACCTTAAGAAATCATTCCTAATGTAACCCTGTGCAACAGGCAAGACATGTTTTCTCTTACTTTGAAAACAAGAAACCTGAGGTTTAGTGAGGTGGTCACATAGACAGGAAATATTACAGCCAGGCCTGGAACACTAAAAATCTGAGGGTTTTACTATTACAGAGGGCCCCTCGTTAGATATGGTTACTTAAATCTGACTTGGCTCATCTGTGAAGTTATTCCCTTGAATGATTGAATATTTATACCTTAAACATCATCAGTAGTTTTCAACAACAGAATTGAAAACCTATTTGTTTACTTACGTGATTCGTTAGTTGCTTCGGTAGTTAACAAGGGGTGATCACACGTGTAGAAGATGTTGGATTTGCCTTAGAAAGCCAATCATGTTGAGACAGTGATGATGAAGGCGACATGAGGCGATGGGAGCTAAACTTGAAAACTTACCTTTTGCCTCTGCAGCAGTGTGACTCTTTTTACTCTACCCCACCAAACCAAATGAGATAAATGAGCGTGTTAGTGTAGATAAGCATTTAGCTGGACCGAACGTATCTAGAAGTGATGACGCTTTCTGCTTCCCGGTGTACCTACGCCTGACACCTAACGCCTCCCAAGATAGATGGAGATCCTGATCGTCATTTATCCTCCCTGCGGCTATTTTGATCCTGTCCTTAAGTTTTAAAAATGTTCTGCCTGTAACCATCTAACTTCTCGCGATCTCTGGTAGTAATCAACAATAGATTTTTGTCTCTTTTGTTCACTGAGAGATTCCTAACGCCTGACGGTGTCTGACACATAGTAGGTGCTCACGTCTGTTAAATGCACACATGAAAAGTGACCTCCAAGTCAGTTCTTATTACAAAAAAGAAAAAAAGCAACCCCCAGCAGTGTTTGTTTGTTTGTTTTTTTGTTTTTGTTTTTGTTTTTACAATCGAGAGTACTATAGCAGAAGTAATTTAAGTCAGAGAGACTTTTCGTCTTTGTTTTTACAGAGATTTTTCCTCCTTAGAAAATGGATGTGCCGTATTTGAAGACAGGCCTTTTCGTTGTTGTTTCAACACGTCACTTGGAAGCTAGTGTATTTGAAATTAAAAAAAAGACACAGCATTTATGTTAGGTAGCCATAATGTTCCCCAGAAAGTTTTTGTCTCTTCCCTCATCGTGTGTTCACCTTTCCCATTGTTAGAATGTGTGCAGAGAAGGCAGATGGCGGAGATGACTTTTTTCCTACCTTTTCCAACTTTATCAGTTTCACTGATTATTCTTTTCTCCTACTCCCCTCACCCCAACTCCCACTCGGGCTTCCTTTTTTCTGGTTGTGTGCTTTCCCCTCCGTACAATCAAAATGAATTTGACGTGAATGATGAAAAATATAACTAAGGAGGTGAGGGAGGGTCGGGCACCCGGGGACCTGAACCCAGGTCACCATCCGTACACTGCAGTCTGTGTTTCTGGATTTACACAGGTGAAATGTTGACCTAGAAGTACAGTCTATGGAACAACTACTGCAGCTTTAAGCTGTGGAGGTTTATCGGAAAAGAGCAGAAACAAAGGCAAGCAGATGGCTAAAGATGAAGGTCACATCAGATTGAGAAGTTTGTCAAAATGTGATGACATAGGTAATCTGTAAACTGTTATTGCGCCTAGCTGGAGGTGCTGAAAAACATTTTGAAATTACAAAAAACACTGGAGTCGCCAGCACAGAGGCAGAAATGATAGCCTGGAGTGGTTCTGGTCTATGGATGAATGCCAGATGTGGAAAGCGACATATCTGGAATTAATGATATTAAACATGCTTTTCTTTTATGCTCAATAATAACTCTATTATGATTGATACAAACCGCAGACACTTTATCTAGTACAAATGGAATCGTCTGTCATTGACTATATTAAATCATCAATTTCTGCATGATGAGGATCGTTTAGGGTAACTAATCATCTGTCTCGTTCTGAAGTCTTTAAGGCTGATCAGATAACGTTTTGAATACTGCCTGAGCAGCCATGACAATCTAACCCTTCCATGTAAGGATTGAGAGGGGCCCATTATGCCGTCAAAGCCTGTGGAAATATCACAGCTCTTTCTCTACATAATACCCTGCTGTAAATAAATCACTCTCCACCACAAACTTTATTGATCACAAGCACTTCCATGCTTGTGTCTAGTGAAGTCTCTACAGAATAAAATGCTGCTTTATATTTTGTCTTGTCAAAATATTAAACGGCTGTGTCAAGCGGAGTCAGGCTAGCGGTGATGGTGTAATTCTGTGCTAGCCCTTCTCATTCCCTCCTTCTATCTCAGCTGCCAAGCTTACAAAGCAGGATTTTTTTTTTTTTATAAACTTTCCAATTATAGTCTCGTAAGATTATGAAGCCTTAAGATAAAGTGTCCTAATTTAGAGTGGTGGAGTATTGAGCTCCTAGGAAAGCGACCGTTAGATAAAACAGCATCTCTCCCAAGGAAAAAGATAACCTGGCTTATTTATATACACAACTTTAATGGGCAGCGGGGGTTAGGCTAAAAAAAAAAAAATCTCTTTAATTTTGCCTCGCAAAATGGAGGGCGGGGTGGAATCTAAATTAGTTTGCCCTAAAGTTCTTATTATTCATGCTTACAAAATGATGCGTTATGATCGAAACCAGCTTGGGGGGTGGGGATCGAGTTAACATCGAAGTCCATCATTAACACGACACACGCTTTCCAAACGGCAGGGATGGGTTGCCCAGCCCCTAAGTGGTACCACATACTGTAATATGTTTGTGGCAATCCCCAGAAACAACAAGCAGATTAAAAGTGTAATTTACTGCCTGCTAACGCTGAATTTCCTGGGCAGCATCTGGTTTTAATGCAATGTAAAAGAAGTTTCATCCTTTGTCCCTTATAAAGGGGTAGGATTTTGCTTTCAATAGGGAAAGAAAGACACCGAAATCACTTACAGAGGAGTAGAAGATTTAGTGCTCTGGGCCATTAGTGCTGCTCAGAGGACACTAGGCTTGATCTTTATTCCCTTTTGGAAGATCATTAACTCTTTTAGACATTTAGCAAATAACCTCTTCAAGGCTGGGAGAGTTTCTACACCAACCATAAGAGAGCATTTTGCTCCTGTCCTGCCTGTTTCCAAGCCAGATATTTATTGAAACTTCTGTTTGGTCAGTTTTAAAAAGAAGTTAAGCCGTAAGATAAATTGGTAATCCTGGACAGCGAATTTATTTTGGAGTCATAAAAATTGGATGCCACAAAAACGGAAAGCGCAAGTCTCTGCGGATCTCCGCGTACACCTCCAGCCCTGCCTAGAAGAGATTCTAATGAAGAGAGAACAAATTTTAGCTTAGAGACGGAGTTAAACCCACCGGCATATTTCAAAGAAGCAAGTAAACAGCTTTTTACTTTTTTGATGGTAATAAATTTGAGCCATCAACAACCTTAGCTTTAATTCAAGTTGTAATTCATCTCCATGGTCCCCTGACCAGTATTTTTTCAAGTACTATAATGGGCAGTAAACCTCAAAGATAGTGGTATCAATCAGTTCTGTTTTTAAACAATAGGTCATTAAATCCTACTCAATTCTTTAGTCTCCTTCCAGGTAACGATAGCCATGTATTTTCTTGGGAGGAAAATGAAATGTGCCGACATATTTGCAAATGGGTTGTTGGAAATATTTTGCTTAGAGTTCGAGTTTCCCCCTTACCCGGCCAACGTTTACTAAATTCACACACCAGGTACTCCTGGCCTCAGGAGGGAGAGCCCGACCTTGAGAGGCTCAGGGTTCACTTAGAGAGACAGACTTATAAACAAACGATAGCAGTGCAGCGTAAGGAAGCTACGATGTGGGTACCTACAGTGTTAGCCTTCATCTTGGATTTACCTGTAAGATGCATGTAGGTTACTTTTCACATAAGAATTTAATAGACATCTGTTATTTATGCCCACTTAATTTTCTTATAACACCTTCTTGATTTTTTTTTTTCTTCACTGATCTCAAACCAGCTGGAGCTTCCACTCATGCCTGCTCAGAGGTGGGGACACAATGCAGGCCAGGTCATTTGACCTCCTGGCCACTGTTATCTATTCAGGGATAGCCAGGAGTCACACCGGAAGGGGCAGAGCAGGTGTTTACCCAGGCATGATGGCTCGTGAGTGCATGTTCCTAACCACTATGCTTCACTCTTTTTTAATTTACCTACTGTGGAAGATGCACTGACTGGGTGCGCTGAATGCACTGAAGGTAAAAAAGACCCAAGCCAGTGCACTGAGCTTCATCACTGGGACTTTTACTGGAACATCATACTTCTGCTGATTTGCTAAGCTAGGATGCCAAGCTGTCCAAGGACCACTATTCTGAAGAAAGAACTCACCAGACAGTGAAGCCAATGGCAGAAGAAAGAAACTCTGAGAGGTGGAGAGATGGGAGGAGGGAAACACTGAAGACTGAATGAACTGAGTGGCACCGTTTGATTTTGTGGATCTGTTCTTCATGTATCTATCCCTGGATATTTTTTTCATTATGAGAGCCAACAATGGACTACCCTTGCTAAAGTTAGTCTCAGTTAGGCTTCTCTACTAATAATAATATGGTTAAAAAGATGAATACGTAACTCTATTTATGGCTCAATTGGGAGAAAGTAGAGCACTGCCTCTAAGGGATCTTAGAAGCTCTTAGAGTCTGATGGGGGAAGAGACTGGGAGGGGGAGGCTTCAAAGGGAAGTTATCATTTATGAGCCTCAAAATAGGACTTGGATTTCATGGCAACCTTGGTATTGGGTAATAAGGATATAGCTGATAACTGTGCACTATAATTTCTATTAGAAGATTTTTAAAAATCGATTATCTAAATATTTACTTTCCTTCTATTTAGTGAGCCAAGTTCTCCTAGTTTCTGGGTTTCCCCTGGTTTGCACAGCAGATACTTAGAAGAAGAGTTGTGTAAATCCTCTTTAGCGTATGAAGGTATCATTTAATATCCTGGGAGGTAGCTCTTTTCAGCCACCAGAAAACCGGTTATCATACCATACGTGAAAGCGTTAATGCAGTTTCCTCAAGTATGTAGCATACTCCTGGGGAGTAGCTTACACAGTGGGAGAATCTAGGTCAATGTGCATGACTGAAAATAGCTTAACAGTGAATCCAATATGAATTGAAAAAATAATGAGATGAGATCCCAGCCAGGAGATACCCTGACTAGACTGATATTGGGCCTAAAAATCAAGCATCCCAGGTCTTGGAATAGGTGTAGCGGTCAGCCCAATTTTCTTTCCTGGCCTTGCAGAACCGTTGTAAAGAAGCACTGGATGCTTAGATCCAAGTTTGGCCAAAGAGGCTGCCAAAAAGACGAAGAATCCTGTTCCATCAAGAGGCCACATTGCAGTTCGGAAGGGAAACAAAAACTTCTAGTGAAGCAACGCTACATTTCTAGGCAATTTTGTGTTTTTGCTCCGGATTCCATTACTACCCCCTGAAGGTATTGCATTTCCTCAGGTTAACATGAATTTATTTGACTATAAAAAGAGACATTGAAATCTTTCACTGTTCTACATTTTGGTTAGCAGAATGATTATGTAAGGAAGTAAACAAAGTATTCTTTTTTATTTTGGGGGAAAAAATGCCTTCAGATTGCTATATTTGTCAACCCGTAATAGAGAAAATACTTAAATGATTGCTATCATATTCCCGGTTTTTGTTACAGGGAAATAGTTTACTGATAACCTCAATATTCATAACGTAAGATAATTTTCTTAAATAGAAAATAACAATCTCTATAAACCTAGTGTTTAAAATACTTTTTTTTGTCACTTATACAAGATACGATTAACTAGCTGTCGATACTATCAATCATAATTGCCGTTCTATCATTGCGCCATCTAGGTAGTGTTTCTGAAAAGGAAACATGTCTCATTTTTGTCAAAATCTTAAACTACGCAATTCTTCTCCAACGAGAGGAAACAAATAACTCTTAAGTGTTTGCTATGGGCTGTCAGTTTGCCTGATAAGCAGCGCTAGGTATTTTGTGAAATACAAAAGTAGTTAAGACTTGGATGCTACTGTCATGGATCTTTCAAGCCAATTGCATCTTTAGGGGTGGTTGGTAAGTGAGTAGGGCAAGGAAGCAGAAATGTATGCAATTACTATACAATATGGAAAGCTAAAGTAAGTGCTAAATAGAGGCCCAAGTGCCAGGGGAGACACACGCAAGAGTGATTAACTCTGACTCAGAGACTAAAGGATGGACTCGTGAAAATAATCTTGGCTTTGAATTCTCACGTATTTGAGCTGTGGAGTAGGCATTCCAGGTTGAAAGGAGAGCATAATCAAAGGCATGGTGGCATGAATGCATGCTGTCTTTGGGAACACTAAGTTAAATTGGTATGTTTGGAGGTTAGGAGTTGAGGAAGATTGCACCAGGTAGTGATAAAGATAGGTTGAGTCCAGATAGATTTTTGAGCATTTTAAATAGTAGCCTCAGGGTTTTTTTTTGTTTTTCATTTTTGTTTTTGTTTTTTGGTTTTTTTTGGCAATGGGGTGGCATGGATGGGGAGTGATATAATTTAGTCTGGATATTTAGGAGACAAATGTTAACAGCATAACAACAGTAGTTAACAGTTACTGGGTGCTTAGCATGTGCCAAGCACTGTTCTATATGTGTAGTGTATATAAACTCATTTAACCCTCACCATAGGTTCATATGTAGTTATCATTATCATCCTCCTTTTACAATGAGGCACATGGAGCTTAAGCAATTTGATAATAGCCACATAGCTAAGAAGGAACAAAGCCAGGTTTTTGTCCAGACTTAACGGCTTCATAGTCTATGCTTCTAACTTCTATTTATGCTCTCAATATCCAATGTAGAGGATGTTGTGAGTAAGTGAAATGTTGGAAGCAGGAAAAACATTCAGGGAGTCCAGGAGGATTATGATGAAGACCTGAATAGGAAGTTAGTGGGGGAAATAAAAATAAAAGGATACATTTAAGAAAAAACACAGATGAAGAAGTAACTAATTTGGGCAATCAACTGGACCTCGGGAGTGAAAGAAAAGGAGGAGACGAAGACAACTTCAAGGTCTTAAAATGAAAGAAAGTGGTGAATTCCAGTAACAACGATAAGGACTGCATGGGGCATAGGAGTATAGAGGGGGGGTTGATATAATGTTTGGTTGCTAATATGCTAAGTATAATATGCTAAGTAGTTCATTTCTATGGATATGGAATTTGGAAATGGAAGTCTGATGCCCAGGAGAGGGATCAAGGCTGGACAAAGTTTACAGAAGTTGACAGTCACTCATCTGAAATGTATTGAGTACCCATCATCTGCCTAATTCTGTATTAGAGGTACAGTGTCGAACAAGTAAACATGGTCTCTACCTTCATGGAGCTCACCATGGAAGATAGACATTGTCATAGAAATCGATAGATAATTTAAATGGTTATTGATTCCACGAAGAAAAGTGATTGGTAGAACTGGGCCTTCTAATAGCGACCTAACTTTAATTGTGGGAAATTGAAAAGATTTTTCTGAAGATGTTTAATTTGAGCAGAAACCAGAAGAATAAGAAGGAATTCCCTGAATTAATGATCCTGGATGTTCAGTCAGAGGGAACAGCATGTATGGAAATGCTGATGTTAGAAAGAGCTGTGAGTGTATGGAACTCAGCAAAGATGAGAGTGGCTGAAGTTTAGAGAATCAAAGACAAGTTCTGAGAAAAAATTTGTAAAGAGAGTCAGAAACCAGATCACACAAGACATTTTAGGCTGTGTTAAGGATTTTAGAATTTATTTTCTAAAATAAATTGTTGGCAAATTATTGATTTTAAGCAGAGAAGTGGCATGGGAAGATCTGCGTTTTATTGTGGCTTCTAAGAAGTAGGGCAGATGATCAGGCTTAAACAAGGACATGGTTTATTTTTTTATTTTATTATTATTTTCTTTTTATTTTAGAGAGATAGTGTGTGTAAGTGCGAGGGATGGGGAGAGAGAGAGAGAATCTCAAACAAGCTCCATCGAAGCCTGTCTCGATCCCATAACACTGGGACCATAACCTGAACTGAAATCAAGAGTTGGATGCTCAACCGATTGGGCCACCCAGACTCCCCCAAAAAGGACATGGTTTAATTAGGAGGTTACACCAATAATACCAGCGGCAGTTGATAGGGATTCAATTGCCGTGGTGGTAGTGGAGGAAAAGAGACGAGGAGGCAGAGTTGAAAGATATGATGATGAATCCTCGATGGGAAGTGAGAAAGAAATAGATACAAAAGGTGACTTGTAGGTCGCTTTGAAGGACACTTGAGTGGACTGTTTCCAATCTCAACTAAGCAGATGGATATTGTCCCACACTGGGAACAAGAGTTTAAGAATAGTTGCAGCTCAGTGTTTTTCAAACACGAGTTCAAGGTCCCTGTAATAATTCTAATGGGAGACAATATGCATGTAGCTGATCATGTTTCTGGAGCTCAGAACACAGCGTGTGGGAAGTTATGCAGATATGTATTTGCAAATATATAGTATGCAGATGATGTTTAAAGACATGCCGATTTGTCAGATGTCTATGGCATGATGCAAGACTGAGAAGAGAAGGGGTATATGAACCAAGACTTGAAGAACATCAATGGTTAGAGCTAGGGTAGATGACAAGACACTACTGGTCCAAGAAGACTTAGAATTACATAGAAGAGAATGAGGTAAACCAAGAGTCTGGTGTCATGGAAGGCTAGCTAAGTAGACAGGTATTTTGTGTGTCTAGAACGTCAAGAAAGATGAGCACAGAACAATGTCCACTAGATATAATATCATGGATATCAGAGGTGACCTTAATGAAAACAGTTTTGATACAGTGGGTCTAGTCAGATCGGACCACACTGAAGAGTAAAGAGTAGATGAGAAAGTGGAGATGTGCAGATAGGCAATGCTCTCCGGAGCTCGACTATAAAGGAGAGAAAAGAATTAGGGCGCTTGGGGCAGCTCAGTCAGTGAAGTACCTGATTTCAGCTCAGGTCATGATCTCAAGGTCTGTGAGTTTGAGCCCTGCATCAGGCTCTCTGCTGTCAGTGTAGAGCCTGCTTCAGATCCTCTGTCTCCTTCTCTCTGCTCTTCCCCTACAAGTGTTCTTTCTCTCTCTCTCTCTCTCTCAAAAATAAATAAACTTAAAAAAAAGAAAATAATTGAAGCAGGAGCTTGAAAGACGTGTGAGGAAAAGGAAAGGCTTATTGGGTTTTGTTTGTTTGTTTTAAATATGAGAACTATTGGGGCGCCTGGGTGGCTCAGTCAGTTAAGCGGCCGACTTCAACTCAGGTCATGATCTCACGGTCTGTGAGTTCGAGCCCCGCGTCGGGCTCTGTGCTGACAGCTTAGAGCCTGGAACCTGTTTCAGATTCTGTGTCTCCCTCTCTCTGACCCTCCCCTGTTCATGCTCTATCTCTCTGTCTCAAAAATAAATAAATGTTAAAAAAAAAAAAAAAGTTTAAATAAAAAAAAAAATAAATATGAGAACTATTAAATATATTTGAATGCCAAGGCAGGACTTTAGTAGAAAAAGAGAGATTATGCATGAAAAGACATGGAAACAGATGGAACAAGGTCCCTGAGAGGGCTGGAACTGACGAGATCTGAGCTAAAAGTGGAGGAATTGGTCTTTGTTTTTGTGAGAAGGATACACACCTATGTTCTAAAGAAGAGGTACAGTGAGGACAGGGCCGAGGCAGCTGGGCTTAGAGATTTGGTGGTGGGCAGATAAAGTCACATTGGCCTGATGGCTTTTTTTTTTTACTCTGAGATTCATGAAGCCAGGTCATGCATGGAGGTGACAAGAGAGAAATACAACCTTTGAGAGTCAGTGGTCTCAAGTCTAGAATGTATTGTGAAAGGAAAAATGTTGTGAGGTCAGAAACTTAGAGAATGACTGCATTTAAGGATCCAAGGGAGAAAGAGAAGTGTGTGCAGAACAATAGGAAAGGATGGGCCCAGAGGCACAAGGAGAGTAAAGACCCTAAGTTATAACAGAAAAAAAGTTCTGGTGTCCCCAGAGGGAGAGTCAATGTCAGGTGACCTGACTAAAGCTATTGGAAAGAGAGTGTTTTTAAAATATTTATTTATTTATTTATTTATTTATTTATTTATTTATTTATTTGAAAAGCAAGAGAGATTTAGAGCTTGAGCACGGGAGAGGCAGAAGAGTGGGGGGAGAGAGAATCCCAAGCAGGCTCCACGCCTTCAACTCAGAGCCAGACACAGAGCTCGAACCCACGAACCATGAGATCATGACCCGATCCCAAATCAGGAGTTGGATGTTGAACCGACTGAACCACCCAGATGCCCCAAGATAGTATTTTGTTTAAAGTCTGTGTCATCTGACAAGTGCTGTACTAAGTGCTTCATATGAATTAGTTCATGGCAAAGGCTAAGAAGAATGTAATATTAACTGTAGACAGATTAAGTGACTTGTCTAAGCTCAAATGGCAAAGAATTATGTAGTGAGGCTTTTCATGTAGGAAAGACAGAACCCGAAGCCCATGAACTCACCACCCTGCATACTACCTCAAAAGGCTAACGAATGTATATTGGGCCTTTGCTATTAGTAAGCATTTTGCTAAGCATTTTATTTATGGAAGGGTTTAGGTTGCTATTCAAAATAGGAAAAAATAATCAATTAAAAATAGAGTTGCCAGTATTGGTGCTTACCTGAGATAGGAGAATGTGCTGTGCTCAGAAACCACAGTAAGCGATTTTATTAAACTCATAAATAATAGTATTTATTAAGTTGCTCATTCCTTAAACACAAAATTGAAAGATGGAAAGGGGTGAGATGGGGTTAGATCAAGATATTCTCTCACCTGTGGGAGTTTACTAGGTATGAAGGACTCCATACAACCAAAGAACAATGGAATCATCATTAAAAAATAAATACGTGAATAAAATATTGATAGTGAGTAAATGCAAAGATAGTGCTCAACACAGAGAACATTTTAGGAGTTGGTTGTTCAGATCCAGATCAGAGTACTTCTTCCTGGAAGTTGGGCTACTTGATGAAATTTCTGGAGAAACATGGTATTTTTGCCCTATGTCCCTAAAGCTCCCTAATAAAAAAAAAACATTATGCTCCAGGGGGTCCAGATTCTAAACAAGGCCAGATTACAATGAAAATAGATGATGTCGCTGATGCCTTATAAGGAAGGCCAGAGTGGGTAGTTCAAAGGTCAGGATGGGGTGCTGGTGGTGTTGAGGGCTGCTGAGTTAAGAACACTTTTGCTGGTTCCAGAGTCAAGTATAGAATCTTTATACACTAATGGCACATGAAAGTAAAATGTGAGGAATATTCATCACTATGTCTAGTTATGTCTATATGTATATCATTCTGTTCATTATTCTATTATTATTCTATTCTATATCATATCTATTCATCTATCACCTATCTTCTATGTATTTATTGTTCTCTGACACTGAAACAGAAAAAAATATAAATGTATTGTCAATGCCTTATAATAGCTTCAGGTATTTTTATTATATTGCAGTTTCTATATTAGAAAATGATCTCCATGTTCAAGTAGATGGATCATATTCACAGAACTTGGTTGATTTGATTAAGGCAGCTACTCTACTTAAGAAGTCTAGGATAATCGCTACTCAGTCTCCATCCACATGACAATTTCTCTTTATGAGGAAAAAAATCCAATTTAATCCTGTTTATAGAGGTATTATTTGCTAATCATGGTAAAGTAAAAGTTTCAAGACATTAACTCTTGGGATGTGAGGTGCTTTACCACATTTTGATTAATAACTGCTTTTTATACTTAAACACTTTAAATACCTCCTGTGTGTCTGTCTGTCTGTCTGTCTTAATAAAATCAGGGCACTGAGAGAAAGAATATTTTGTGTATTTGTGAGGCGAAAATAGGTTTTTGTACAGGGCAAATCTCCATTTTCTTCTCATTAAGACGACTTGCCCACTTCCAGCCCTTAGAGAAAAGCAGTTTCTAGAAATCTGTGCATTATAAAAAAAAAAAAAAAATTCACAGTGGAATGTATCATGAGCTTTGGCGAGAGTGGTTTTGCTTGCCATACGAAGAAGCGTTCAGAGAAGAGGGATTCTGGATCAAAATGAAGACGGCTAACTTGAAGTGAGTAAAGCATTGGGTATAAAGGACGCCCCTACCACATGGAAATTTCTCTTCTTGTGACCCTTTGTTCTCCCACTAAGACCTTGATTTTAAGGCTGTGGTTTCTGAGGGGTGGGAATTGCTGGGAATGGCTGGAAAAGGAATCCTGAGTGATTTTCTTGTCCTTTCGAAATCTTCTTTAAAGTCTGGACATGTCAGGCCACTGCTAAATCCGTCTGGCATAGCATTCCTGACAGGCAAAATTACTATCTTGGAGTCTGCCTTCACTAGAGCTTCTGTTTGAACTCCCTGGAAGCTGACATCCCCATAGAGTATGAAATCCACCACACTGGCTGTCAACAAGCCAGCAGCTTACTGACTTGTGTATTACCTGCTGGCTGTTCCTCCAGAGTGAAGAGTCTTGTCTGATGATTTACCCCAGAAAAGAGTCTTGCAGATTAACTGGGAATGAGCATCCTGTGACCAAATAAGAGTGTGATTCTCGTTCACCTACCTGTTTGTCTCCTATTCTCCAGTGTCCTAAGGGTAAAGATCTAACAGGCTACTTTCTAGCAACGCATTATTTTAGTCATCTTTCAGCTAAACAAAAAATCCAGAAGCAAAATAGATCATTGGGGTCTACTGTATGAAGTGGCAATGCTGCAGAGATCAGCAGATCGATACCTATTTATAAACAGATTTATCTGATTTCATTTACCATCGAGAGTATATGTCAGTGTGTGTGTTTCCTTATGTATATATATCTAGCAAGTTTGGGATAAAATATTTAAATATGAATAGAAAAGAATAAGCCCAAATGATCTGGATAAGAATTCACTTATAATTTATAAATACACAGTCAGTTGGAAAATAGATAGCTGCCTAACTAGATAGACGGGTAAATACATGCACACAGCAAAGGAAATCGACACTAAACTGAAATACGATTAATTCAGGGATTTTTTGGAGTACATGGAAAATTCTGCTACCAACAAGATTTCGCCACTCCTTTTTTCCCCACCCGTGACATGGGTTTCTTCTCTCTCTTTTTTTCTTCTCCTTTCCCTTCCTTTCCTGCTCTACATAATACTTGCTCAGCCCCGAGGAGTGTGCTGAGTAGTGGGGCCGGCAGCAGGCAGCAGATTAGCAGTAATATTTGAGAGACAGACTCCGGCTGCCTCCCTTCATCACTTTGCTCTCACTTCCAACTTCAACCCTTCCCCCACCACCTGAAAGGCAATCAAAGATTAAGTGGAAGAGAAAAATATGTCAACGTTTTTTCTCTTACAAAAGAAGTCTATTTGTCTTACAGCTTGATAAAATGCCCTAGTAGGTTACGTTTACTTAAGTTTTTTGTTTCTTTTTGTTTGTTTGTTTGTTTGTTTGTTTGTTTTTAATTGGATGGCTAGCCCCGTGGTGTGAAGCACACCACATAGACCCCACAGACTAGTCAGCTGCAGTCACTCTAAACAAATATCTAGCCTGGAGTATGACTACAAGTTTGTAGAGTTTTTTTCCCCCTCTAGTGAGCTTAACTAGTTCATAGTAGGTGGTTTTGTGTACCAGCATCAATTTTTAAAGAGATTCAGGGATGGAAGCAATGCTTGTCTCTTATGTCCTGTGTCTGTAAAACAGCAAACAAATAATTTTAAAATATGTAGTTCCATTGTCACCTTGAGAGTCTTGTATTCGTCAGACCATGTAGCCTGATTTTAGGTAGCCAGGATAATATTGTTTCTTTCTGATGGTACCTCTGGCTGTAGACATTTTCTGTTAAAATCTACTAGTTAAGCAAATACTAAGACTGTCAGAAAATCGGTATTTTCATCTGTAAAATGGGGATAATGGTACTAGTAAGGGATTAAATACCGTCCATATATTATATATTAGCATTGTCTACTATGATACCTATAATTACATAAGAAGTATACAGCCAACATTAGCTTAATTGAATTTAACCATTCCTACAGATTCTAATGAGCACCCCCATTGATACTAATGGGATAAAGCATTACTATTATCATGTAAATTTATGCACATAATAGCCTCTTTTAAGGGCAGGCGCCTTAACCCTAAATCTTGATATTAATGGTAATAACCAATCTATATATACATAGCACTTTACAGATATCGAAGATATGTAATATCCATTATCTCACTTTACCCTTCCAATGATCCCAAGACATTTTAAACAGAAAATTACTGAAACTCCTAAAGTTTAAAAAGCACATTCGAGGTCATACATGTACCATGCAGTGGATGAGGGATTGGAACTCAGAATCTAGAACGCATCTGGAATCAGTGTTTATTAATTTTAATAGAGGACAAAGCAGGTAGGACATGAGATGTGTTTATAGTAACCAAATCAGGCAAATGTCTGTCTTCTCCAGCTTTAGGCAGCAGCCACATTTTACTGAATCTACTGAAGCTAACATTTATATGCCAACGTGTGGCTAATCTATATGAACCCCACACCAAAAATACAAGGGTTTATCATTTTTTTCACACAGTCTCAAGCATTGAAAAACTAAGATTTTCCTATTTTGGGGGGATATAAGTGGACCTCTAACTATAATTCTGTGAGCACTATCCATTTGTTAGAGTTCATGATAGCAGTAAGAGGGGCACAGGTGGCAGGAAAAGGGAAACTATAGAATACATTTAACAATTTATCCATACATAAATACCACCATTTATTTATTTATTTATTTATTTAGAGAGTGAGAGAGTGTGAATAGGGAAGGGGCAGAGAGAGGGAGAGAGAGAATCCCAAGCAGACTACACTGTCAGCCCAGAGCCTGATGTGGGGCTCGATCCCACGAACTGTGAAGTCATGACCTGAGCTGAAATTAAGAGTCAGATGGTTAACTGACTGAGCCACCCAGGCACCACACCAACATCTAATTTTTGACAAGAGCCAGCTCCATTTTGAACGATTCTAGAAACTCTAAGCTTTGTCCATTTCGTAGGATCAATAAAGTAGTTGCGAATTATTATCACAGTCATTGTCATTTCTGATCTTTCTCAGTCAGAAATGTCTTAGTAAGACATTTATTCATCATTGCTTGTTCTAGAAAGACATTTAGAGTGTTTATTATGATCTTTATTTTTCGAAAAGAAAAGAATATCTTCATTTTGTATGAGTAATCTGTGACAGTGTGAGGGAAAAAAGCTAATTACATTGTGTGTAATTACATTGTCAAATTCCAACAATGCTCAAATTAATCTTCCTATTTGGTTTTGCATTAATCATATTTTTAATAAAGATCGCTTGCCCCTGTGCAGACATTTCGGTACTCTGGCCCAATATCTTGTCTGAAAAAGGAGCTCCTCCTACAACAAGCCTCATGCTTGGTTGTTCTCACATCAAAAATTTCTTCGCAGCATGCATTGGAACAATTTTTAGAAAAAGATCTCAAAAAAGAGAATGCTTTGGGGTCAGTTATTTGCTTTTACCAAAAAGTCAAGAAAACACGGTCTGGTTAATGTGAATATGAGCTCTAAAAATCTCATTCTTGAACAGTAGGAATACTACGAGGCTAGAGGATGTAAATTGCAGCAGTAGTCAGTAACCACTGGCCTCGCCACGGCCCTTTGGAGTGTTATAAGACTTTTCTTATTTTTTATTGGAACGACACCAGGAATTACACTCGGAATTACGTCAATCCTGCGGCAATTTTCAAGAAGCCACAAGTCCGCGATCCTGAAACTTTGACTGCTGACAAGAACTTGCTCGGAGCAGCAGTGTTATTAACAAGCCACCTTTCCGGCACCCCATCTGCACTGGAAGCCATCCCCAACTCATCACCTCCATCTGTCTCTCCGTACGACGGGGCGTGCACACCAGCAGGCTCCGGCCACGAGGTTCAGTTTGCTGCTGAGTTACTCATCAAACATCCCGTGCTGTGTGGACTCCTTACTCTCAGTACTGTGGGCTGCAGGCGACCAGTCTGTGAGCCTGACAGAAATGTACTTACCTCCTTTTTTAATGAAGGCGCTTTAGGCAGTCATTGTGAGGCCTTGAGAATGAAGATATTTAAGCATGTGCCCAAAGAAATACATTCGATACCGTGGGTGGCTCTCTGGGATTTATTACACCCCTCAGGGGACTTGGGATCCCTCGATTTGATGTCATCCGGGCTTTGTTCTCTGCACAGTGTCCTCTGAAGGCTACCAGCTCTGGATTCTTGTTCCAGCTTTTAAAAGGCCTCTGAGGACTCATAAATTCAATGCTTCTGTATTAAAGCACAGGATATGCATGTGCCTACTGTTCTGTTCAGGTCCGGTCTTTTCCTGGCAAGACTCTACTTTCACTCTTGCTGCTGGTTACCGAATGGTATGCAAATGACTTAACACCCACTAGGGTTTTGTTGTTGTTGTTGTTGTTGTTATTATTTATTTATCTTTTTTTTTTTTAATTAAACTGGACCCGTAACTCCTACTTTGCTTCAGAATGGTGGGTTATCCACGTTACTCCTGAGAAATTTGTTTTCATTTTTTTAAAGTCTTATCTTCCTTTCTGGGTAGAAATGGGGAAATAGCGGGGGGCGTTTCTCACATTGTTAGCTTTCTCGGATTCCGTGCGCGGTTGTGATGTAGGGAAATCTCAATGACTGGCCACAGAACAGAATCGTACACAGATCCCAGAAGTCATATTTCCTTTGGGCTCGGTGCACGATGAAGCACATGGGCTGTAGAAAGCGAAGCCTTATGATGTAATTGGCAAGGGCAAGGCATGGATACTGTGGTAAAACTGTATTTCCACATCCAGCTTTGTCCCTTGCCAGCTACTTGGCCTTGAGTAAGTTAAATGACCTACGCTTCAGTTCGGTCATCTGTAAAAAGAAGGAAATAGTGTCCAACTTTTAGGTAACTTTGGGATGTGGTAGTAATGAAACCAGATAGTACATATACAGGACTAGCACAGAACATGGCAAATAGTAAATACTTAACTGTTAGGTTATACCACTGTTATGACTGAGGACAGAATGTTCTTCTAAAAGCAAAGGAGAAAATTAAGCCGAATGATTCTTTTCGATTTTCCTGTAGCCAAACTTTCTGCTTTATCATAGCCTACGATTTTTAACTCACAGGTGGAGAAACTGAAAGAGAAAATTAAAAGTGCTATTTGGTGATTATATTCTGGAGTTCTGCAATAGGACTCAACCACGAATTCAAGACTTTGGGTCCTCCAGATGTGTCTCTATCCATAAAACTGTATTTCCTTTGACTCGTATAGAACTGTGTACCCAGAGGGCACTCAATAAAAATAATGACAAAAATCAACCCATTGCTGCACACAGGAGTGAACTTGAAGATCGATTTCATATTATTTTTAGTGTTCTTCAAAGCACCCGGTTTCTTGGGGGAAAAGCAAGCCATATTGCTTGTAAGCTTTTATGTTTTCTTGTTTAACATCTGTCTTGGTCTCAGACTTTGCTACCCTCACTGTCCTGTGGCAAACTGGTCCTTGAAATTAAATGTTATCAAACATACTAACTAGCTTATTTATGGAACCAGGGAGACAGCTAGCTTTAGATTGAGGCACCAAATGACACCTACCCATCACATACCACGACAAAGGTTAATAAAAATGGTTCTTACACTAGAACATTGAAATCTTTAAGCCAAATGGCACACAAATGAGTCTAAGTAAACCTGGGAAAAGATGAATAGGATGGGTTGAGTGCATCAATGACAATATCCTGATTGTAACCCTAGACTATAATTTTGCAAACTGTTACCATTGGGAAAGATTGGGGGAAGTGTAGAGGAAAGATATTTCTGTATTATTTTTCACAACTGCATGTGAATCTACAATTATCTTAATAAAATGTTTAATTAAAAATATGGAAGATAGATATCTTCATAACGATTCGATTCATACTTACAAGGATTGTTTCTAACACACCTTTAACTGCTCATTACTTTGTACACCATCTAAGTGAGATGTTTTCTACAATCTAGCCATTTAGTTGGTCCACGGTCTTTAGATTTCATAGAAAAATGGAGTGAAGTGGCTAAACTACTATAGCCTGTTCATTCTTTCAAACAAACCTAGGAAATTGGAACGGTCCTTACTTTTGGACTTAAAAAGAATTGGCCAGAGGATAAACAGAATCCACAAAAGAAATTTGCGTGTAAAGCAGCACAGAAAGGCCTTCAACAGAAGAGCATCTCTCATTGATCTATTTTTAAAATATATTGTGACAAAATCCGAAAGTTTCCATCTTTCGGTTCTGAAATGTATATAACCATTAGCAGCAGCAGACGTTACTCCTGCTGGGACCTTAAACATAGTTATTTTCTGATTGTCCTTTCTGACGCCTTAATGTCCCATGGCCTATGGTGTTTGTTTATTTTTTATGTCAGATTTTCTTAATATTCTTGCTAAAATCATTGGGTGCAGATTCATGTTTCTCATGGTAACAGTGATTTTAATCCACTCACGTGAGCATAAACAATTGTTATCAATACTAAAGATCCAAAATGACTCTAGATCACTAGAGGTGGTACACTTGAGTGTTAGCATGGCAGGAGTCAGTGACAATACACCTTTTTCTTTTAGACGTCAGTAGAGCCGTGCTGATTTTAGCCATGGGAAAGAGTGTGGAAGGGGAGGAAACCATGGCTTTCTAGCTGTGTTTCTGTAACTCAGGTATTTACAGCTGAGATAACTAATCCTCTTGGCTTTTCTTTGCTTTAGTGAAAACGACAACAACACATAATGTATAAGACCGGATCTGATCATGGTGGAGTGTTACTTATATTTGTTTCGACTTATGTTAAAGGAAAAGGAGTGAAAGATGCTTTATTTTGGTTACCTGGCAATTATTTCCACATCTACTCCCCGTTATCTCACACCCCCCCCCCCCAAGGACCGTAGAGATCAGTATGGACAGTAAGTTTTACATTTTCAATATTTCCAGATACCATTCAGTCCTTAAAAATCTGAAAATTGTGTTCAGAAACTCTGAAACATCTATCCCTTTAACTTAGGTTGTTAAATAATGAGTTATAGGGAAAGACATGGAACACACATCTTTTTCTCTGATTGTAACTCAGGTGCCTTGGGGATATGATTTCACAGACCTTTAAACTAATAGCATTCATAGCGTCTTTGCCTACTTTCCCCACAATCTGCATGTTGGGTCTTTCATCATCCACTCTCAGATTTAGTTGGAAATCTCCCAAAGTGTAGCTCATATAACTCTCCTTGAAAGGCACCTGCCCAATCAACCATACTTGACTTCAAGGAAGTTTTGTGGAAACTAATTACAGGAGAATCATGATAATCCCCAAACTCTTAGGTAAGTAGGAGACCCTGTGGAAGTATGTGGTCATATTAACAGCTTATTTATGGAATGTGGTCTTTATTTTGGCAATGTTTTTAACAGTTTCACTGCACACTTTTAAGGCACATGAGTATGCATTTGCTGCTCATTACTCGCTGCAGTTCTGGGGCAAAGCTGGGTACAAAGAGTCTCTGAAGGACAAACCCGACCATTCATCTGTACACATGTACCATGCTGGCTGCTGTGTGTTGTAGAAAGAGGCTCTGCAGATTCTCCAATCGGAGGAAATAATGAGCTTAAAGCAACAGCTCCTCTGAAAACAGTTGGCAGTTAGATAATGATGGATATGCTACAAATTCCAGAGATATCAGCCAAGAGAGACGAACGATGCATACAAAGAAAGGAAAGCTAAAATCTGTTACCTCTGTTTTAGGGGTGAAAACACAAGATGCTGTTCAGTATGGTGGCGACATTGTTTGAGGAACATTGTGCTACATAATAAACAGCACCGCATTCCAAAACAAATTTCTTCCTGAAGGAGGTTATTAAGAAAAAAAAAATGGATATGATGGGAAGAGCTGCAAAGTGAAAGTTGAAATCCTGGCCTCAAGTTGAGGTTTTCATCTGTGCTCTTTTACGGAAATAACTTCACAATCAGCAACTTGGACCTTTTTTGTAAGGGGCACATGGTCTGGTCAACTTAAGACTGTGTTGATGGACATCAATACCATCGATTAAAAAGTAAAAGTTCTGTCAAACAGTAGTTTGATCTTCATGACAGCAAACAGCCTGTTTGATGTTTTTATTGAATCAATTGATTTTTTTTTTGCTGAATTGATTGGTTGTTTTACTGTCATGTGGGCACTTCCTAAATCAACATGTGCCTCTGTAGAGGTGTTTTTAAAATCGCCTGAATTCATAGATGTGTCTAGAATTTTAGACTAACAGAATCTTATGAAATCCAAACTGCATCAGAATAAATGGCATCAATGCTGAGAAAGAGCTTTGTGTTTTTCCTTTTCCTAAAGTTGGATTTGAATTTCAGAATTCAAGCAACTCAGTGTTACAGACCGATAAAAGGTCATTTTTTTTCTTATCTCTTTTAAGTATGTACTTTGGATGTTGACTGAGTTGTTAGAGAATACTCTATCAATAAAGGGAAATTGATTTGTAATAGATTTTTAAGGATAAAGACAAAGGAAATAGATCCTTATGCTGCCACATCTCTTTAATAGATAAGCTGACACATTAGCCAGGTTTTCCTGCCTTTCAAGGGAGGTATCTACTATTCACTGTGGTCAAGATTTTATAAATGCCCAGTGGGTCCTGCAAAATGTCATTGTTTCTCTAATATATTTAGATTTACCAATAGGCTTTCGTTTTAACAGTGGAGGGTAAGCACAAAGATAAAGTCTGCTATATTCTGCCATGAAAGAGATGCATTGGCTCTTTTACTCTGCATATGGTGGGAGAAAGCGGTTGCAGATTTGTTTTATCTGTTCTGGTTTCAATGCAACATATTAAACACCACATCTCAAAGAAAAGAGATTGATGCCACTTGTATAATCAGCGTGTCTTGTCTCCCACAGGGGCTGCAGTAGGATCTCTTTATAAGGTGGACTGTGATGACCCTGTAGGGTCAGTTTATAATGGCTCTGACCTATCCACTTTCAACACACTTTGGGGTTATTCAAAACTCCAAATTCACTTAATAATGAGATTCTACCTATTTGGTGCATCCCTTCCCTTTGACCCTAACTAACCAAAGTGTGCCTCTAGCTTTTCTTCTGTTGTCGGTCCATCCATCCATCTATCCATCCACCCATCCACCGTCTTTCAGCCCTCAGATCCTCTTCAAGACATCTGACTTACAGCAAATACCTTTGATTCCTACTTGATTGATCACAGTTATCTGACACAAGTTTTCCTACTTCCTGTCTTATGCAAACTTCCAAAATACCTTTGTTCTTGTATCCTTCTTATCACCCCAATACGTCCATATATTTTTAACTCTTTTTTCTTTGCATCCTATCATGTAAGGACAATTTAATGAGCCAGAGCTTTCCTTTTCCTCTTATGTATCTGTGCTTTGTAATTATTTCCTGATTCTTCCGAATGAGCATTGATTTCTAGTAGCTCTATCACCACTGCCCACAAATATTTTTATGTCTTCCCTAACAAAAGGAAACGATGTCTCCAGCTCATAGTACTCTTCAGAGTTACTACACTTTTACTGCCAAGTTTCTCCAGAGAGCAATTTACAATTCCAGCCATCATTCCCTCACCATCCCTTCACTGACAGTCTGGCTTCCAGCCTCATCACTTTACAGGAACTCCTTTTCCCAAGGTCACCAGTGTCTTCCTAATTGCCAAATCCAACAGTGTGTTATCAGTCCTAATTCCTGAAATCACTGTAGCATTAAACACTTACTTGACTTCTTTGACTCTTGCCTACATTTTTTTTTTTTTTTGTCCCTCAGAGAACTTGCACATTCTCATGGCTTCAATTTTAAGCATCAGGGATGGATGGAAAAGGAGCTTTGATATCAGAAAGATATCCATTTTAATTCTCGATGGTTCTCCCATTTATTAGCTATATGATCTTGGATACAGTTTTTCCTTCTTGTAACCTAAGTTTCTGCCTCTAAAAAGTAGAGCTAATAACGTTTTTGCATGGGATAAATAGGATTAAGTAAAAACGAGCAGCATACAGTGGATGCTTAACAAATGTTCATGTCCTTGATTTTCCTGAATAATTTTCTGGACTTCCTGCTAAGTTTCAGTCATATAGTCTCCTTAGTTGCTTACTTCTACTGGATGCTCCCAGTACCCCCTCAGTTGTCCATATTTAAGCACACACATCATTTTTCCTCTCATGACCATCACCCCAAACTTCCTCTTCTAAAATTCTTTGTTTCAGAGTCACCATGGCCTTCACAAAGGCCAGTGACAGCTGCCTGGGTTCACTTGGGAAGCTCTTGACTGCTGATCCTCAGAAGGGTTCATGGCCAAAGTTCTTCTGAGGAATCTCCATATCTGTGGCTGCTAGTATTTCTCTTGATGCAATTCTAACTCTATGTTATATGAAAATATAACAAGAAATTGCTTGGTAAGCTGGTTTGCTCCTGACTTCTACCCTTGACTTTCTCTTCTGGGCCCAAGAGAGAATCTGGGTCCTGGTTTGGGTCCATTCTTGGCTCTCTCCTCAGCTCTCTCTGGTTTTGCTGCTTTTCCTAGAGGTTGATAAGCAAATTCATGGTTGCCCAGGCCACCTAAGTTGCCTCCCTAGATAGCTTTCTATTGCTCTCCCCTTTAGGGTGTGACAAGTGATGTCATCACTTTCAGTCTCTCAACCTGGAGTACTTGAATTAAGTTTTCACTTTTATTCCCCTCCTCTCTCTCTAGGACAACTCCATGATCCATTCAACCCTAAATAACTGTAACTTTGCAAAGCTTCATACATGCATCTTTTCTTTTATTATTTATACCAATAGAATAATAATGTCCCTTAATAATGTTCTTACAACAACAACAACAGCTAAGATTTGTTGAGAGCGTATGGTGTGCTAGCCATTTTGGCAAGACTTTACAAGCTTCGTCTGTTTTAAAAGAGAAAATTGAGGCTTAAGGTCATAGTAAGTACTGGAGCTAGGGATTTAGCTCAGATTTGTCAGCTCCCAAACCCATGTTCTTATTCACTGTTGTACTTTCTTTGAAACGATCACATTTCTTTGATAGAAGCATTTATGTATTTTTCATAAATATTTTTCAAACTGCGTATCTTTCTAACCACACATTTTGTGAAATTGCACTGAACAAGCGACTTCAGGGAATTAGAAATAAATTGTAAATGAATTATTACTTTAGTAAAGATTCACCCAGTATTAGCCAGAAAAAAGAACAGTCCCAATACCGAGAGAAACCAGGAGAGGGGAATAGTGTGATAGCACAGAGAAAGGAAATGTTGACAATTTACTCGCCAGTGATGTCAACTTGTTCATCAGTGGAGGCATTCTCTGGTTGGGAAGAAATAAAAGGGAGTGTCCTTGGAAAGAGTCAAAACTGAAACAAAGCAAATGGTGTCAGGCAATAGGAAGTCAATAGAGAGGAGCAGTGGTGTGGTTTAGGAGAACAGTTTCCTGCTTGAAATATTTCCCATTAGCATGAAGCCCTTGAACATGTGCACTGTAATGTCAAGACATTTGTATGGAAATTTTAGCACTCTTTGTGCATAGTCTGAGACAGCACTGGACTTGCGATCTGAACACTGAATTTTCTTCCTACCTCTACCACCAAACAGCTGCTTGACCTTGGACGGATCTCCCAACCATCTTGGTCCTGAGTTTTCTCATCTTTAAAATCCCTGGAGTTGGACTGTGTGGGCTGTAAAGCTCTCCCCTGTTTTAGCAAGTGGTATTCCACCTGCTCAAAACGTGGTGAGGACTTAGAGCTTAGGTTTGTGGACCACCACCCCTGCGACCCATTTACTAATTCCATATGGATGTCACGGGTTGCTCTGCTCACTCGGATTGTGGAGGAAGTTTAAAATCTTGATAAGAGAGTCCCCACATGGGGGATAAGCACACGACCTCAGAGGTTACACACCTTTTGTAAAGTACCAGAGTGTGTTAGCACTCAGCTCTGCCAGCAAGATCCCTTTCTAATTCTTGAGTCAAGCCCTCTTCTGCCCCTGGGTGCATCCATTTCATCGCAACTGCTGCATACAACTTCGGTTGGCCTGTGGCCTGGGAGGGTCTGTGCAACCGCAATGTGCAGGAACAATTACAACCGAACAAGGGAATAATTTGGTCAGTAGTTTAGTATCTCAAGATCTAAAGAATGATCACCTTCCGTTAGACTAGTAGACCCAAATTGCCCTTTTTATTGCTTCACTAAAACACACCACTTTGCCCAGTTCATTTATTGACTTTTTCATCTCAAGCACAAATTCTTACCTAGGTGGAAGTTAAAGGCCCACAACACACTAATTGTAAAAGCAAAGAGTGCCAATTCAACAGAATTCCAAAACCACGGGAAATGCCTGTGAACTTGACAACTCTTGTGTAAATGAAGCCTGAAAATGATTTTTTTTTAAAAAGAGGCCTTGGGTGTTCCTCAAAAAAACTTTACCTCTCTGTTACAAGGGCGCGTTTACCTATGGAAAATGACAGAAGCACTTGGTGTTAGTTGCAGTAAAGAGTAGGAAACACCGAGGTTGCTTTTTGGGAAATAACAAAAAACCAGCTGCTAAGATTTGATTTAAATCACACCCCCAAAATACCACCCTAGCGTCCAGAAACATACATCATCTGCATAAAGAATCTAACCCTCCCCACCCCCATCCCCACCCCCACCACTGTTCTGCTTTGCAGGAAGCGAGCAAGAGTTAAAACACAAGAGCAATTTTTAGAGGAAACCTTACGACTAGCAATCAGTGCTAATAAGATTCTTTTCCTCTTGCAAGATTCACAGAAAGCCCTAGATCCATGCCGAGCACATTCAAAGGCAAGGGACTAAGAGCTCCTCTCACAGGTTCATTATCATTCTCAGGTTATCCCAAGCCAAGTGAATCAGGAAAGCAAATGAATTAGTGAGAATTACGGAGCCTCTGTGGTCTGAACCCACTCCAAATCTCGGTGAAGATGAAAGGTAGACGCTGATGTCTTATGTCCCAAGGTTCTCAGGATTGGAGCCCCAGCGCCTAGCTGTTCCTCGAGAGCCTTGCAGAAATGTGCAGGCAGTTAATGTTGCCTAACGTCTTCTGACCGTGGGTTCAGCCATGTGGGAAAAGTTTTACGAGGCTGCAAAACCAAACCCCCTTTCACTCACAATTAATTACAGAAGACTTGCTATAGCACCTAGCTTTCAATGAGTCCAGCGTGGGCACTTTTCTTCTTATTTTGGTCACTTGCTAATAATCAAAGATACTAGGGTAATGCTTTATTATATGATGCTACCAAATGGGATTTTTGAAGGAAAAAAAATGTATAAAATATTTGAAGTGCTAAGTGGTAAGCTTCTTTGAGCTGAGGGGCAGGATTTAATTTGAACTAAAGTCTTGGAATTACAGAAGTTGTTGTTGTTGCTGTTGTTGTTGTTTCTCTTGTTTTAAAGGCTCCTGGCAAATGGGGGTGGGCAGAATGGGGAGATGGCATGAATGTGTGCTTGTGGTGGAGATACAGAGTTCCTTGGAGCATCTATGGGATTTAAACAAAACATGTAGTAAAGGTTTGGGAGTAGCAGTTTGTTTTCATTAAATACTTGTTACTGTTAATTATATTTGATCACTGTAAAGAATACAGTTTAATTAAAGAAACACGGTGGTTAGAGAAATATTTGATTTCCAAAGGAGAACAATTTATCTTTTCATTAGTAAGTAGAGAAAAAAGTAATGGCGACTGTTTGTTGTCAGCATGTTACTGGTTTTTATGTAGAGGCTTTATTCCATTCGTAGGGGAAAATCTTATATCTGTTCCTAAAATTGTGGTACGCTACTAACATCATATCATGTTGTTTTCATGCATGCTTCAATGTATTTAACATAAGTAATTATTTTAAAATGAAACATTTGGCAAATGATACAAAACAACATATTCTAACATCAATCTCAATAAATGTATCTTCTTTCTCTTTGGAGATAGTTTCCGTGTTAACTCTTTCAGTGAATGTTGAAAAGTACTGTGACGTTAACATTTTCCCTAATCAACATATGGTTTTCATTTTCATTTTGCAAGGTAATATTTCAGCAGTGGTCTGGAGGAAATTAATGGAAAATGAAGGCAGATAACTATCCTTGTAACTAAAGCTTAGTATTCATGTTGCTTGTATATCATTGCATATAATAATTCTTTTAAGCAGTCACAAAATTTAGAAATTTTGACTTGTAGAAATGTATCCTTTCTACATCGGTTGTGTTTGAGTGAACGCCCATGAGTTCTGCAAGTGTAATGGACAAGGGCATATCTTAGTATAACTGTTATAATCTTAAGAAAAAGGATGATTCAAATATTGTGTTTATGGTATGTAAATGTCAGGGAGGACTCAGACTTAGGACAAGAGAAGTCCCTTTCTTTGTGATCTGCATACCAGAAACAGCATTGGAAAATAAGTACAGAGGTTTGTGTCACGTTTTTAAAGGAAATGATTTTCGCCTTACCATCTTGAATATATTGCCTGTAAATTTTGGACAATATTTTGTTTGTGAAATCTTTAGATGGTCTGCTGATTTTAGCCATTTTTTTTTTTGTTATAACTCTCAAACACCACTAAATTTACATATTAATGTGTTTGGATAATTATACTTTTCAAAACTTTTTCTTTTATCTCACAGGGAAAGGTGACCCTAAAAATTCATATTTAAAAGTACAGTGTAGGGGCGCCTGGGTGGCGCAGTCGGTTAAGCGTCCGACTTCAGCCAGGTCACGATCTCGCGGTCCGTGAGTTCGAGCCCCGCGTCAGGCTCTGGGCTGATGGCTCGGAGCCTGGAGCCTGTTTCCGATTCTGTGTCTCCCTCTCTCTCTGCCCCTCCCCCATTCATGCTCTGTCTCTCTCTCTGTCCCAAAAATAAAAAAAAAAAAAAAAAAAAAAAAAAAACGTTGAAAAAAAAAAAAAATAAAAGTACAGTGTAGATGTGTTTGAAGCTTCACAGCTATTTTTTCTTTTTACATTGTCATTCAAATGTGTAATTTCTCCTTAGCATATACAAAAATTGCATCGAACGCAAGAGAACATAAAACATAAGCTCCTGATTCTCTCCAGGTAGAAGAGACACAGTCTCATTTTTGCTTTTGTGTTGCATATTCTGCTGTTGTCGCTGTTGTTATTTCCTACCATTACCACCTCCTTTCCAAGGAGAAGTTTTTCCTCTCTTTTTTGTAAAACTGAAATAATTTGACACTTCTGGGTAGAGGAGGAAAACAAACTTCCAGCTTTTGATAAATTACATGAATGCCTGTGAAAACCTGCATGTTCAAAACTGCTAAATCTGTAAGCAATTTCACACTGAAATCAGCTTTTTACTAGATCTCTGAATAAAGCACAGGAAAGCAATTAGAGCAGTTTGGTATACAATGAACAGCCTAGAGAGCCGCACTCTGCACGCTTCCATCAAAGCAGAAACACACCTTTGTTAATAGAAATATTATTTAAAATGCCGTGGTCGGGCGGCAGCCCGCAGCAGACTCAAGGGCTCCTGCGTTAGCACAGAGGCCTGCTCTGCCCTCGCGCTGCCCACAAATGACCAGGGAAATCCCAGAGGTGCTCTTGAATTTCTGCATTCTCATTTCTTCGGCTGTAAAATATCTGTCACTCACATCCCACACTGGCCAAAGTGACACCTGCCAGTCTCAAGAACAAGGACAAATTATTGTCCGTCTGCCAATCGCGTCTCGGCAATGAGAGCAGAGCAGTGGTAGGCACGTGCATCTAATGGTGTATTGTTAAAGTCCGTAATCTGGTTTTTTTGGTGTTTCTTTCAAGGAGGTTGAGTTTTAGCATATTGTTGTTTAACATTCAGAACCTGGGTTTTTGTGGTCCGCTGTGCATCGTAACGACTCATTTAAGAATATTTACAAACAGGTGGCAAAATATATATCGAATAAGCTCAGGCATCACTGTGCAGGGCAATATGATGTTATTGTCACGACAGACCCGTGGCATTCGTTATCCTTGGAATACTCCTAGGATCCTTTCAGAGCCAAAATCCAAAAGCATTTCCTCAGACCCACAGTTCTGACCTAAAAGTTTTGTGGTGTGTGTGTGTGTGTGTGTGTGTGTGTGACAGAGAGAGAGAGAGAGAGAGAGAGAGAGAGAGATCTGTCATCATGTCATATGAAGTTATGCAACATTCTATCCCTTGTTGATGAAATGCAACATGACAGAATGTAATGTAATGTAACGTATCAAAAATGTAAATAATATACTTTGCGGGATGAGATATCGACTGTCAATTCCTATAGTAGGGCTCTGAACTGAACTTACTGAGGCGGACAGAAGCTCGGTGAACGCCAAACTGGCCGTGGTGTTTGAGAACCAGCACATACCACAGTTCACTGATTTCCCCAATTACTTTGGGGTAGTTTGGCACGTATAGAAATGTTCAACAAAAGTTCTCTTGTTGGACACTTCTGGGAAGTAATTTGATTGTTAATTACAAACGCTCAGGGTGATTGCTCTGCATAATTGTTTTACTCCTTCAGTCCTCCGTGAGAAGCTTATCTGCCGAAGGTTTATTTTTAGATCTTTGAATTTTTAACGTCTATGTCACACTGATGCAACATGAGTGACCTCTCCAGATAAAAATCCTTTAAAAATCTGTGAGAGGTACAAGTGGGGAGACAGTAGGACCACATGCATTTTATCATCGATAGCATCTGTAATCACAGAACACACACACACACACACACACCTCAAAATTCTGTGCCATTTGAGAAATAACTTCAGCTATATGCTCTAAATGGCTTGCAAATCATAAAGAGTAAAAGGCACATCTCAGAATTAAACCGAATGCATTCCAGATACTATTCCTTTTTATTACCGAGCTGTGGTCTTGACTCTTAACAATAGACAACACAAAACAAGTCCGCATTGCTTGAAAGGTGAGTGGGCAGAGGCTCATCTGATACTGCATTCCTGAGAATGGAACCTTTTATTTGCTGTCATAGTGATGACTTTTAATTGTCCTAATAAATAAGCTTTTAAAAAGCTTCTAAAATGTTCTCTAATAACATACTTTGGTCTTTAGCCATAGAAATGCAGAAATAATTAGAAGTGGCATTTTGTGCACTGCCTTCTGGACTGGGCTGAAGGTGAAGGAGAAAGTCTCATGCTATCCTTGTCAGCTGCAAGGGTAATTACTGCTGGCTGAAATTACTCAACATTTGTTTATAAGCTCCCCAGAGCACGCTGTAAATAGATTGTCTGTTATAGTCCAATCACATTAAAACACTGCTCCTTGCAAACTGCTACCTCCTGTTTTCTGTAAGCTAGACACAGAGAGCCCGCTGCTCACTTATTGAGCACCGAGCAGGGAAGAGCTATGTGTAATGTGATTGTTTTCATTAGATTCCTCTCTGTCCAAGATCACATTTGGCGTTTGCAGAGTCTGAATGCTAGTGGGGTCCATTACGTTCATTAGGACCCTTTTATTTGCTTTAGGGAGGATGGATATCTTTATTACGGGATATGTATGTCACAGTTTGGAAGGAAATTTAAAACAGTACAGAAGAGTGACCACATACATTTCCTTCCACACTTAGGATTTGTTTGTCTATATGGAGTTTTAGGAAGTTCATAGCATTTACTGGTTACACCAGTTTGATTTCATTTAGCACATACTTATGGAGTCCTTGCTATATGCCTAACATGGGGCTAGGTACTGTGAAGATAAATATTTATTGTTTTTAAGGAGACTTAAATATAGCCGGGGAAAGCTGACTTAGATGCATGATAAAGTTAAAGACTAATAAGATATGCGATAAAATACAGATTTGAGATACAATATGCACCAACACGAACATGCGAAGGCTACATATGGGTGATCAGCAAGTTTTTGTGTTTAGAGAGCAAATCGAATTTACTGTTTTGTAAAGGTAATAAGGCTTTATGAATTAAATTAATTGTGTCCCTTTGAAAAGGCACCAGAGACAACCCAAAGAGTAGTTAGCTCAGCTTTTTGGTGAACCTTGCTTCCCGTTTATTATTTCACATGAGAGAGATCTGACTGGACCTTTAGGCTGGCTGTCCTAAAATGTTTTGAATACAGAAGAGAACAGGAAATTAAAAGCAGCTCAACAGAAAAAGCCTGGATATTCACTGAACCAAATCCTAGAATAGTCCAAGTTTGGTCTCTAATTGATTAGTAAATAAGTTTAGCTATTTTGTTTTTGTTCATGTTGGGAAAAGAATTGGGAATCATTCCTGAGTTGTTTCCATTTATCATTGACCAAGATTTCCAAAACCTGGGTGATTATGTCAATTTCATAACTGGGTGTCAGCAGTTTCAAATTAAAAAACAAAAAACAAAATATAAAAAACAAACAAACAAAAAACACATTATAAACCTGTTTTGAAAAGGGAGGGATATTGGATTATTGATTATGACTGGGTGTCAGCAGTTTCAAATTAAAAAACAAAAAACAAAAAACAAACAAACAAACAAACAACACATTATAAACCTGTTTTGAAAAGAGAGAGATATTGGAAGAAAAGCATTGCAGAGAAGAGATGTTACTCGGTAAATGGCAGGCACAGGAATAAGAAATACAAATTGAATTTATATTCAGATCTGAGACACAAAAGGACTAGCTGTGAATGGGAAGAAAAATGGGCATAATCTTACTTTCCAGGAAATCTTTAAATATTTAGCCTTTCCCTTCTTCTACACCATTCCAAAATTTTCTCAGGGACATTTTCCTTCTTTTTCATCTAATCTGGAATTGAGATGGGGTTTTGGAAAACTCTCATTTCCTGTTATGTATATCAATGTCACTGGAAAGCAGTTCAAGAGGTAGAGACATTTGGGTATCAGAAACAATGATTCAATTAGATTTTACAGTAATTCCCGGAAGTATTGTATTCTAGGGTTTAGTGCAGAAAAGAGCAGCAAATGCAGATCAGATTTGGGGTAGGCACGTTTATATTGCCATGGGAAGCCAGTGATATTTTACATAGAAAACTAAACGAACGTAAGGATGCCAGTGGTGTGTCCATTTCAGAATGTTTGGCTAAATTTATTTTCAAGAGAAAAGTAAAGCCAAATAAAATTGTCCTTTAGGGCTGGCACACATTGTCTTAAAATAGACCGAATCCATTTGTAATCTATATAACATTTTTATATGCTCCCCATTACTCACTTTATGCCATTAGCAAAGCACTGAATCTTTAAAGAGAAACTTCCTACAGCTAAAAAAGACATTAAGGGGGAAAAATGCTGGGAGCCATAGTGACAGGTACAACTAAGCTTGTATCCTTCGGTTCCCTGGAAACCAGTCAAACACTATCTCATCTTGCAATGGTTGTGTCTGATCCTTTGCTTCAGACATCTTCCTAATAATGGCAACTGCAGAGGTGACTCTCTGCAAATAAGGGTTTGCAGCCACTGGGCATCCATCACATTTCTCCAGAGCAACATTAGACCACCCTAATGGGTACTACCGTCTTCATTATGATATTAATTCTCTAAATTTCCAAAGTGATTTCATTTGTAATATGACAAAGGCTGGCCGCTCAGGAGACAAACTGTTTTCATCCCCCTCCTGCATGCTCACAAAGGCTTGCTCTCTTTAGTCTTTGGGGGAAAAGGAATTTGATAGCATCAGATCTCTTGTGATACACAAGGCTGGCTAACAGCTACACCACCTGCCAGCACTTGATGCCTGCCCATCCAGCCCGAAGCTTTCTGAAGCAGTGGTTGATGAGTGGAACGTGGATGTTGGTTTGGAAAGAAACTATGTAGAGAGAAAACAGCGGCAGAATAAAAAACTCGGCATGGAAGCTGAGTGGGATTTGAGGGTAACATTGGGGTCAGAGAGAGGCTGGAAACAGAATCCATTGCGATAGGGCTAGTTTGGGAGATGCTATCTCACATCGTGCTTTTTCTCCCTCCTACCCTGGGTCTTTGCTGTGGCTGCAAATTCCACCACTGCCAACTGAAAACAACCTCCAAAATATGGTAATTCATTTTTCTTTCAATATGCTAGCCCCTATAGACTTTAATTCAATCTACCCACATCAAAATTAGCTTATCTTCTACAATGTTTACTAGATATAAAACTTAACACTTCATAAAATCCCGTCTCAATCAATATTGAGGATTTTCCACTCACCGACGATCATTGTTTCTAACTGAATTAGCATCATGGATAGAATGTCTGAATTGAGTGACCCAAAGCTAAATTTTTGAGAGGCCCAGCATTGGTCAAACTACTGAAGCAGATTAAATTTTCCTCTGCTTTCTCCTTCCTTTCCTTCTTCTAGACGCTTCTTGCTCTTACTTCTTGTTTCTTACTTCTTACCACTGACGCCTGTTATGTTTAAAGAAATTCTTATTAGAAAATTCTAAAAAATGTTATTATTTTTGAGTAAAGCATGGACTAATTAGTAGTTTACTCTTTGACCCCAGTACTCTAATCAGAGGTGGCACATTTTAGTGGTAAACATCAGCAAAAGCTGAGTTTTGTTCCATCAGCGAATTTTATAATTCTGTCAAAGTGAATGAGAGAAATTACCTGGCTTCAAGGTCTTCAATTTCAAAGTGAAGGAACTGGGCCTTGCCTTTGCCGCCACCCGTGCTGCCCAGCCATGGTCAATCCCCCCGTGCTCTTAGACGTTGTCCTGGACAGTGACCCCTTGGGCAGAGTCTCCTAGCTGTTTCCAAAGTTCCAAAGACTGCAGAGAACTTTTGTGCACTGAGCACTGGGAAGAAAGGATCGGGTTATAAAGCTTCCTGCTTTTACAGGATTATTCTGGGATTTATGTGCCAGGGTGGTGACCTTATACACCCTAAGAGCCCTGGTGGCAAGTCTACCTATGGGGAGAAATTTGATGATGAGATTTCATCCTGAAGCACACGGGTCCTGGCACCTTGTCCATGGCAAATGCTGGACCCGATAAAAATGGTTCCCAATTTTTCATCTGCCAGGACTGAGTGGTTGGAGGACAAGCACATGGCCTTTGGCAAGGTGTAAGACAGTGTGGATATTAAGGAAGCCATGGAACGCTTTGGGTCCAGGAATGGCGAGACCAGCAAGATCACCAGGGCTGACTGTGGACAAATTTAATAAATTTGACTTGTGTTATGTTAACTACCAGACCGTTCCTTCTACAGCTCAGAAGACCACCCCTCCCCCTCCCCCCCATCCACTCAAAATATCCTATAATCTTTGTGCTGTTGCTGGAGTTCTATGGGTTCCATATTTTCCTTACTCCCCTCCACATCTACCTGGATTGCAGAGTTAAAATAAAATAAAATAAATATGAAATAAAAACTAAGCAAAAATAATAATAATAATAATAATAAAGTGGAGGAACTGGATTGTAGACTCCAATTTTACTATTTTCTATTATTTCATATTATATTTATATTAATACTTTAAATATCATTTTATATTATATCTGATTTTTTGTCCATATATGTTCAAACACCTGGTGCTATTGCAGGATACAGTTAGGCCATATCTCATCATCACAAATGTTAATTGAATATTCGTATCATTGATCTACAATTTCAGGATATTTGCCATAACTCAGAATCTTCAAGACATTATCATTTAGAAAACAACTGTAAAGCTTTTATACTTGAGTAGATTTCCTTTAGATTTTATTATTAATGGAATCTAATCATATGCATTATATATATCGCTTTTAGAAATATCAACATATAAATGTACAGATTTTTAACAAAGTAAAGCAATTATTTTAGTAAAGCAATTATTGCCTCTTTCCCCAAACCACAAATACTTAAAAAAATTATTTGGAGCAAAAGAACATTACTGAATATCTCATCTCTCGTCCATCCTATTTTTCAATTTAAGAGACTGTCTTACGAATTTCTTAAAGTTGTTGCTTGTTTGGTTTTAAAAATATATTCAAAACTAAGCTTTGTTTTTTAATCTAAACTTTTGTAAATGTTACAATTTCCCTTTAGAAGTTGGGAGTTGGCTATTTCTTCTTATAGTTTAATTTCTAGAATAAGTCATATCTCAAGTTGTAATGTTCTGCTTGGTACAGAAGATAAGGGTATGCCCTAAAACTTAACATGAATCTTATGAATGTTTGTAAAGTTTGTGTTTAGACTATTCCCAAATTAGCAATGTCTGATTTCAAATGGCTTTTACATTCAACTGCCAGGCACTTCCGATTTCACTGCTGATAGAACTGCACAGAATCCTGTTCCCTTCCTAGTCTCTTCTGCAGCACTTGAATGTCAGAATCCCTTGCCATGACTGTAGCATAAAACCTCGTGGCCTGATGTGTTGGGCAGGGAGCAGCATGGAGATTCCTGATACCGCTGGAGGCTTTTCACTGTGAGAGATATCTTCCTTGGGTCCCAAAACAAAAGAGCTGAGTTACTGTTGAATCATCAGAATTTTATTGACATCCCACTATGTACAAACTAGCCCTTCCCCTCCAAAGGTCCTCCTCAGAACATAGTGTTTCACTTTCTTCAAATGTTTGGGATTGTATGGGTCCATAACCTGTTCCTAAGGCATAAGGCCTTTGCTGTGGGATTAGTTCTGGATGGATGATATTTACTGCAACCTAAATAAAATATAAACAAATATAGGATTATTGAGTCTCTGACCTCTGACTGAAACTCTAAATTAAATCTAAGTTCTTTGAGTTAAGGTTTATTTCTTAATTGTATTTTCATTACCTATGCTTAGGATTTAGTAGGGCCTCAATATATGTTGGTTGAACTAAGCTGAACCTACGCCAAGATCCACAACTGGTACATTTCCTTTAGTTTACAATATAGAAATTCAAACTCATGGCTTGGACAATTTGCGTCACTCATGGGGACTGTGCAAAGAGTAATAACATGCTATTATGTTGATACTACAATATAGCATATTTCAGTAACATCTTGTATGGTGGTAAGAATTTTTAGTAATCAATAACTTAATTTTAGGCTAAGCAAAACAAGTGCCTAAATTATTTTAGGTTACTCTTGAAAATCAAACTAACTGGAAGAACTATTTAAAATTACTTCTATATTGCTATTTTTATAACTGACTCTCAGCTAATATATTTCAAGATATTATTTCTTAGAAATGTTTTTCACTTAAAAATAAAATGAGCAAAGAAATCATTGATGGCTGTTCTTGTAGTGGTAAAATGATGAATAAACATACACAAGCTGGGGATCAGACTGGATTGATTAATCCAATGATTTCACATAAACCTAGCCAGCTGGCAGATATTTAGTTTCCTGTTTTCTATGATTGCCATCTGCAAAGATCCAGAACAGGGTTGAGACTCTACCCTAATGAGTGTTGAATCCTAGGTCTCATCCTTCTAATCCAACAGGCCCCACTGATGCCTTTTTAAAGCATTGGTGAAGGTCCTAAATTAATCTAGCTCTTCCCAATCACGAACCAGGGCTCAGGGTGTTTGGCTCAGAGAGTTACAGCCATGTTAGTATTGAGGAAAACACCCTTCCTGATAGAACATGCTCTCACATTCCTGTAGTCACGGAGGGCAAGGCTTGGTGGACACACTAAAAAAATGTTGAGCTCTTTACAGTCATTGGGGATTAGCCCATAACCTGAAAAAATACAAGTATCATAGTAGTATTTATTTATTTATTTATTTATTCATTTATTTATTTTAATTCACTAGTAGAATGTGGTATGTAGGGAATAAGGGTACTAGTCTACAAATTAAGAACCATAAATTCAGGTTCCAGCTTGACCAAATCAATGGCTCCTTGTCCTTGGACAAGCCATGTACTCCCTAGTGTTTTAGTTTTCTTAATAGCCAAAAGGAAATTGAGTACCCGAGGCTCACGGTTTGTGAGATGAAGTCCCTGTGCTCATAGCACAGAGTCCACTTGGGATTCTCTCTCTTCCTCTCTGCCCCACCTCCACAACTGCACACACACACACACACGCACACACACACACACACACGTTCATTCTTTCTCTCAAAAATAAATAAATAAAAACTTTAAAAAAACAAAAGAGGACATTGATGAAGATAATCTCTTAAATCTCGTAAACGTTCTAAAATAATTGCTATTTTTAAAAAAACAAAAATTCTACTTCCTTAATTATTCATTTACAACGATTACTTACTCCCTTTTTTGAGAGTATATAGAATGTCCATTTATTGTATTATTTTTAACAATACTCACAAAGGAAATATATCATTTTTGAAGTCTATTTGTCTACCCTGAAATCAATATCACAGTGTCTTGATGTTTATTTTTGAGAGAGACAGAGCGTGAGCAAGGGAGGGGCAGAGAAAGAGGGAGACACAGATTCTGAAGTGAGCTCCAGGCTCTGTGCCTTTCTTATACCTTCAATCTTTTTCAGCACAGAGCCTGATGTGGGGCTCGAACTTACAAGCCGTGGGTGAGATCATGACCTGAGCTGAAGTCACACGCTTAACTGACTGAGCCACCCAGGTGCCCCTATCATTTTTTAACATCATCGTGCCATTGTCTGTTAGTCATTATTGTTACTGTTCAAAGTAACCTTGGGAGTTTTGGTAAAAGGGTTTTCTATAAGTAGCTTTTTTCAATAGACGTTTTCCTCCAGAGTAGCTAAATTTTATTGGCATTGTTTCAGTTATAGCAGAAGCATCGAGTCAAGTTGCAATCTTGAAAGAAGTGTTTGAAAAGTACTGATTTATTTTCTACTAGGTTTCAAAAAAACCAAGTACAGAAATTATGACGAAATTAAGCATAAAACCGCTATCAGTTTTCTTCGATCCTCAGCTAAGACAACCAAAAAGTATGCTAGAAGTACAAGTTCTCACATGTATACGTAAAGATAGAGCTTTCTCTAAGAGGAGATCTGTGTTTGCTTGGAAAGCTCTTGTCCCGAATATCTGCGTGTTTATCACTTCATTCAGGTGTGTGCTAAGATGTCACCTCATCAGAGAGAACATTCCTGGTCCCCTGTAGAAAGTAGCATCCCCTGTGGTGCTTGAGCTCCTTCCTTTTCATTTTTCTCTACATAATACTTGTCATCACTTGAATGTACTTATTTGGTGTCAACGTCCCCTCTCTTCGCCACTGAGCTGGAATAGAAGCTCTGTGAGAGCAGGCACGATGTATCGCCAGCAGGCACTACCTTGTCACGAGTGCCCAGGACAGAACTTGGCATTTAGAAGCAGCTGAACAAACAATGAATGAATGCCTGAAAAAAACTTAGTGCTACACCAAACCGGTCAAGTGAAGGATAGACCAGTGTGGAGTAAAGAATAGCATGGAATAAATAATATTCCTTGCATCAGGGGGAAGTCCAAGCTCTAAGCTAGAGCTTACCAGCTCAAATGTCTACAAGGATCCATAAGTTAATTGTAAATACGTGGGTAAAAACAATAGGGAGCGGTAAGAACAGTTGCAAACTGGATAATGTATTCAGACCTAAAGATATCCGCACATTTCGAACACCTGGAAGCCAAAGCGAAACAGCAGTGTGCTATATTTGGTCCACAGGCCATGTGCTTGTAATGTGTGCCAGGTAACCGTTGTGGAATGGTGCAGGTAAGAATGGCCTTGTGCTCTCTTATGAAGGAGGTGAAATGTAAAGCAAAATAAATAAAACTTCAAATGGAAGCTACCTGTACATTTGAATAGCTATTGATGTAGAAGGTCACCAAGAAACAGAACTTGAGCTCCTGGCTATTGAGCCTGATGGTAACATCAGAGTGTTTATCAATAATTAACTTGATATTTCTGGGGGAGTGATGTTTAATGTGATTCTAAGTGTTCGATATAAATCAATATTTTTCAAGCTATACGTCCCTTGCTTCTAGAGCAAAGCTCCTTTATCTGCAATCGGATTCCTTTCAGGAAGTCAGATCGTTACAGATATCATATTTCTGACATTTCTTTTTAAAGCAGAAATGACAAACTTGCATATTCTAATTGCCCTCTAGTCTTTTATTTGCATAGTACTATTTAAGGTTCCTTATACCTTCAAGAACCCTTTATCGAGAGTGTGTATTGAAAATAATACATGCAGGTATACAGAATTTGAGTTACAGAAACGTTTTTGTTCCAAGAGACATACTTCATTCCAGAAAGCTGTGCTGACTTCAGGGTGCTTACCATACCATTTCAAGCTACAGTTAAAGCGCTCTTAAACCTAGATTTTCTTCCACTTGTTTATAATTGTTCCAACTCAGCTCATCAAGTAATAGTTGTTCAAGGTCTAGTTTGCTTTTTTCCCCTATCTAACTTAGCTTCAGATAAAGCCAACAACACACACACACACACACATATATATATATATATATATATATATAAGGTATACCTATATATATACATATACATATATATGTGAATGTATGTATCACCTTAGGTACAAGAAGTACGTCTGCTTAGCTCTTGAGATATTTTGTGCTTCTTAGGTCTTCCTAATATCTGCCACAATACTTAATATTAAAACTCAGCTTGCAAGTCAATGTGGAGGTAGCCTGCTCCCAGTCTTTTGCTGACTTCCAGGAACCTGTAGGAATCAGAGTCAGCAGGAGGGAGTTGGTTGCAGAATTCTCTTTCTTCTCTATTTACAGTTTTCTCCCCTGACCCTCATTCAGTTCTAGGGATGGAAAAGCCTATCTTCTTCAGCGTTCCTAACTAAGCGATAAAGACAGTCAAGAAAGGTGGAGTCAGACCTGAATATATAAAGAGGCTGCTGATGTTCAGTTTAATTCATTAGACATTTATTGAAAGCCTCCAATGTTCTAGACCCTGTGTCTGGCTTCTGCTTCGGTCTAGCGGAGGAGATGACAGGCCTTCTGGGCACATTACGTGCATAGTAGCACAAAGAATCACCAGGCAAGACATACAAATGCCATAATGGTGTGTTTGACCATTAGGCAGCCTTTTCTATTAGGTGTGTATCATCACATTATATTTCCCATTTTTTAATTAAAAAACCTTCATATTTTTAATAGCATATCCATCTTAAGTTCCAATTTAAATATTGACCAGTGGTCAAAAATACAAAAGAGTTTCTGTCCGGAGGTGCCAATCAAGAAGGGTGGGTTTTGTTGTATTCCTCAAGCTCTATTTGTCTGTGGGGAAAAGTAAATTCCAGGGGTAGCCTAGTTTCCCAGAGTTCAAACCTGGAAACTATTAACAGAAGTGCTGATCTTAGCTGTCCTGAGGGTGTTGGGAGAAAAGGGTGTATCTCAGTTCCTAAATATAGATTTACAGAGCTCCCATCAAACAGTGATGTTCTGCAGGAGCAAAGACAGGCAGCACATATCTCGGGAAACAAAATGAAGGTTGAAAGAAGTCATTGTGAACAGTGCATGTTTTCCATTATGTACCGCTGTGCACGTGACAAGTATACACGTAGCCAAAGTGAAAAACGCATGAGTGCCAAACTGGGTACACACTCCCTTCTCGACACAATTGAAGCAGAGCTTCTAATGCATCTGTGATTGTGAGTCAGTTGATATATACCTGGAGTCCTGTCAGGAGGAAATATGAATGTGCATAAAACTCTTAAATTTAGTGTTTGAGGTGGTTGGTATGAGCCATTCACCTTCCCTTTTCCCCTCCTCCTGGCTTCTCCTTTTCTCTTTTCTTCTCCCTCCGCCCTTTGTGAATTTATGATTCAGAAATTATTCAAACTGACTTCAAGCTCTGTCATTTCTTCATGGGTGTTTTATGCGTGTTCTTGGACTTTCATCTTGTCACTGGGTCTAGAAGCAGTGGTATATCATCACATTAGAACATTTTACTGTGCGGAATCTGTCCGCTTGGTTAAACCCAGGGTGGCAGAGCCACACCAAATTCTGAAATGATTCCCTGAATCTTCTCTGCAAACAATAAAGAGAGAGAAAAAAATTAGTTCCATAAGTTGAACAAATGCTACACTAAAAATAAAGGGCTACGTGGTTTGACACTGAAGCTTTTATCTATGATTTTATTTAAATTGCTAAAATATCAGTTTTGGGGTGCTCTTACACACAGCTGATGTAAATGGAGGTTAAATACTACTTAATTAATGGTTCTTATCTTGTCTTTTTCTTTAATGGTTACATACTCTGCTCATTCTATTCCCCGACTAATGACTACAACTTGCTGTGTGTCATTATAATATATATGTTGGCGTTTTTTAGTCTTTGCTGTGCAATCTCCAGAACCATACAACAGAAGGGCAATTATCTCATCCTAAATATATAGCCTTAGAAAGAACCTTGAGTATATACTTCTCTTTCTCTTTCTTCCTCTCTCTTTTTCTCTCTTTCCAAAATTTGCATGTGCTTGTCTGGAGATAACCGAATTTTCTCAGTGAGAACAAGATGACCCTTAATCAGCTGGGTTCCTATCTGTGTTTAACTGCCTGTCTCTAGCATCGAATGGGAGGAGTTCTTGTAGTAGTTTACCAAAGTGGTTTGCATTATACATATACCTGTTAGAATCGTTGTATTAATAATATATGTCATCGACAACTTGTCATTTGAGTACGTTTTAGGATGTCTGTAGGAGACCATAACATAAATCTGAATTCTGGGCAAAACTATACAATCGGTTCTAAACTCTATTACGTGTAAGATTAAAACCTTGAAGGTTTAAAATGACAGGTTCATCGTCAAGTGCACTGTATTTTTTATCCTGAAGGGACAAAAGACTTTGTGTCTTCTTAGGTCTTCATGAAAACTCTACCAGTGCTCTTCAGAAGAGCACACTGTGCTGGTGAGGTCTCTACCACTGTCAGGGTATCCTGTAGTGCTCTCCATCCGGATGGGATAGGGAAAAAATGGATACAAGAAATGGAGGGAAAAGTGTTTCGTTTTGTTTTGTATCGGTTGTTTGTTTCAAGTCACCAGATGCTTATTTCTCTCCTCTCTCTCTCTCTTTGTTATGATTAGTCTTTTGCAGCCATACCTGGGAGCTTACATGTTGAAAAATGAATCACATGAGTAATGTCTAAAAAGTCTAGAGAATTGTTTCCTGATGAAATGGCCACTTGTGGCAAGCTAGAATTTGCTCTGTGTTTGGAAAGATGCTACTGCTCACCTAGAAATGTTACTATCGACAGATCACTAGCCAGCCTTTCCATACAATGGAGTCATCCCTTGAAAATTTGAACGTAGATGGCTGCATTTCCCAAATTTATCTTCTAAGACTACATGAGTTTTTGAACCTCCAACAATGAAGGTTATAGAGTATCACCTGGGGGAGGGCTGCTTCAGAAAGAAAAATGCACAGCAATATTCTCAAGTACCCCTATCCAAAACAGATTCTCTGAATGTAAATTACAACAAAGTAAGTGCAATAAACTGTAAATTATCTGTTTTAATGCAGAGGTGCATCTGTTAAAAGCCATTTATATTAAATTTGGATGACGTCCGTCAGTTGGCAGTGGTTGGGGTGTATTATATTTATTATTTAAATTATGTTGCATCTAGGCTAATATTAGAATCTCAGTAGTTTGCATTTCCTGTGCAAGTCATAATAAGAGGGAAAAGGCTCAGAGGTGTGTAGATGGCAAACGGAAGCTGCTCTGATAGCAATCATTTCTAACAGATAAGCCAGGAAGTAGATAATTTACACTTGGGTGATCTGTAGATTACTAGAAATGACTGTAGGTATGTGCTTAGAATTCATGCTTCTATGTACATTGCTATCAGGTTGATTTCTGAAAAGGAATGTCAACAGATAAATGATGTTGAGGTAAGAGCATTTTTTGTGTGTGTGCCAAAGGACTTAGATTTGAACCCTCTCTGATCTTAACAGTTTCTGAAAAAGTTTTCAAAATCTCTCACTAGCAGGGCACCTGGGTGGCTCAGTCAGTTAAAGCATCTGACTTGATCTCAGCTCAGGTCTTGATCTCAGCGTCTTGAATTCAGACCCCATGTTGGGCCCCTGCATTGGGCCTCATGCTGGGCCCGGCACTGGGCTTGAAGCCTACTTAAAAAAAAAAGTCTCTGAGTTTCAATTTCTCTATCCATAATATGGAATGATAGACCTGCCTTTCTTATCTAATGTGTATTATATTCTGAAGTTAGGTACAAATAGTTAAAAAGATTGGTAAGACACAATCTTGGGCCACAAGGAGATTGGGGGTGAGCAGGGAGCAGATGATAAATAAGCAACCTCACTAACACAGGAAGAGTTATAAGAGGGGTTGCCTTAAGTAATTCTATAACCTGCCTTGTAATAATATATATAATATACTATGTAATATAATATATACAGGCCTATCTGTATCTGCTGAACCATGAGATACTCCAAGTTAGGAATCATGTATAATTTACTTTTGAATCATCAGAAACTAGTTCAGGCATAGGCCGTAAAAGGCCCACAGAGCTTTTTTGTGGAATAAATGATCCTTAAGTTACTCAGGTGAGAAACACTTTGTACCTTGGATTGGGAAAGTTAGACTTAGAAGCAAGTACTGTTTGCATGCTGCTGGGTCAGCACCAACCTTACAAGTAGGTTATTTAATGATATTTTATTTCTAATTTATCTAGCAGAACCTCATTAAACAGAACTAATATGTGCCATGGCATAGGGAGTAGGAGCCATTAAAACACCTAAAATGTCACTCCAAATATCTGATCTTACTTATTGGTTGGAATACCACTAGACATTTGCTCTGACAACTAGGAAATTATATCCCTGGAAGTCTTTCTTGAAATTTTGATGCCCTGAGGAAAAATAAAACTTTCAAAGTATGGTCAACCTCTAAACTATAGTGTGAATTAACTTTTGATATTAGCAAGCTTAATATCATAATCCAAAAGGTATATGAGATATACTAGAGAAGTTCGGTAAGAAAGAAAAAAGGAAAGGTCTATAGTCTGGAACCCTGCGGGTGAGAGCCCGACCCACTGGGTGGATGCTGGGGTGGGATGGTGTTCTCCCTGCAGCCAGGATCAATGTGACGGTACTGACTCTCTGAGCTCCAGCACTTGGGAATGTTCTGCTCTCAAGGGGTGAGAGGACCCTGGTTGCAATCTTCACCTAGATGTGGACTAGACCTGCCTGTTTCTGTAAATCTGCCAACAACACTAGACAGGGAGGAGAAATTAAACTCCTTCCGCTCACCATGAGAAGTGAGAAACTCAAGAATTCATCGAAGTGAGAATTTTGATGGGGGTTAAAATGGCCACATCTGTACATTTCCTTCCCTGTTCCTAAGTTACCAGGACAAGACATCAGTTAAGCTAAACTGGGCAAGTTGGTATGAGGTAGGAAGCAGATAAGAAGAGCTCTATAGACACTTTGATTACCCATTTCCCCCTTCCAAGTCGAGTGCCACTCATTTAGGCAATCTTGTGCAGAAAGAGCTATCAAGCTAAGTCTTATAAGGGAAATGCCAAGACAAAAATATCAGTATGCACATTAAATGTTGAATGGAAGTCAAATACTGGTAATGAAGAATACTGGTAATGAAAATTCCAAAGCCACAGGTAGAGATAAGTCCTGCACTTTTCGTATAAGATTTAGCAGTGTGTGATTTTTTTTTTTTTTTTTTTTTTTTTTTAGTGTTAGAGAATAATCCATTTTATTAGAGTGTTTCAGGAGATACATGAATGGCGTAAATTACATATTATAATTTGCCAAGGAGATCTTACTGTCCCAATTAAGTGTCTGTTTAGTTAACACATTCTGCAGTGAGCCATCCTTCTAAGGCTTGGTGGTATTTCATGGTACGTCAGTCAATAACCCGCGTCCCCAGCCTAATTGCCAAAGGGCTATATCCTGACTCTTAGCCAGAGGTTGGCCTTGAAAGTATAAAGTTATGTTTGTTAAATGCAAGCCTCATGATCTCTGGAAGGCGTTAGCAATAATCTTCCTGCCCACTGCACAAATTTCTCCCTGTAAATGCCAGTGATCATGGTGTAGACAAGCATGTGCTCCAATCCCATGATTTTACTTGAAAACTAAACTTCCTGTCAGCTTCTAAAGCCTTGCTCTCTCTTTTAACGTTAGCATTTCATTAAAGTAAATGGAATTAGAAGTAGAAATAAATCATTTTAATCACACATGAAGCACAATTTTTCATGAGTACTTCCGACATTTTTATATGAAACAATGGAAACATGAATGTGTTAATTTGCAATCGAATTGAAAAATTCTAAAAAAAAAATATTTGATTTTCATTCTAAATACTTGTCTATATTATTTAGAAATAAATATTTTTTTATTGTTTTATTTTTTTGTCCTGCACTTCATCTGTGTCTTTGTAATAGACATTTTTGGGTTTTTTTAATTGAAATATAGTTGAAACAGAATATTATATTAGTTTCAGGTGTACAACATAGTGATTTGACATTTATATACAATGAGAAATGATCACCATGAGAAGACCAGTAACCATCTGTCACCATACAAAGTTATTACAATATTATGACTATATACATGGTTGTACTTTATATCCCTGTGACTTATTTGAAATAAATCTCTTTTAGATTACCTAGCTCTGAATCTAGAATTAAATGACAAATTTTCTCTACTATTGTTTATTCTAAAGAGAAAGAAATTCTCATGCATGTGTACATACACATAAATACACACACAGAGCTTTTTAAAATTCAAGTGCAAATTTGTATAATTCATCTCTCAATGTAGTATATCTGTGTAATAAAGGTATGGATTTCATATGAGTAAACTAACTTGTATTGTGAAGAAACAGTCAATATAATTGCTAAGGATAAGTTTCTCAATATGTAACAGAGCTTAAATTTCATTTTTCATTATTAAAATTTTCTTTTTTTATTTTCTTTTTAAAATTTAATTTATTTTTTCAATTTACATCCATGTTAGTTAGCATATAGTGCAACAATGATTTCAGGAGTAGATTCCTTAATTCCTCTCACCCATTTAGCCCTTCCACACCTCCCGCAACCCTTCCAGTAACCCTCTGTTTGTTCTCTATATTTAAGAGTCTTTTATGTTTTGTCCCCTCCCTGTTTTTATATTGTTTTTGCTTCCCTTCCTTTATGTTCATCTGTTTTGTATCCTAAAGTCCTCATATGAGTGAAGTCATATGATATTTGTCTTCCTTTGACTAATTTCGCTTAGCATCATATCCTCTGGTTCCATCCACGTAGTTGCAAATGGCATTAAGTTTCATTTTAACACAGACCTGATTCTTACAAAATAAAGCCCTAGTGAAAGCAAAGATTCCCCTAACTGGTGTAGGTGGTAAAGAATCTATCTTTTGAGTTATTTTGAAATTCTTATTGAATTTGTTATTTTGAAAAATGAACCCAGGTAACAATCACGCTTATTTGCCACAATTTTCTATTTTACATTAGGAAGAAATAAATGCACTAATTAGAAACATCACAAACCCAGTGATGAAAAGATTTACACTTAATTTAATTCTTTGCTCAATCAAAAAACTGATTCAGGGCTGCTGTATAAGGTTGTGCAGTTTGTGTACTGCACAAAATTGACGGGTTGAAGATCTAGGTGGTACACTAAATCCAGCCTGTTTTCAGCTGCTTAACCTTTGCTTTGGGGGCAGCAACTATTGTTTTATCTAATCCCTAAAAACGTTTCATATAGACACTCTGCATTTTTTAAAGTAAATTTTAGACTCAACGTGGGGCTCCAGTTCATGACCCCGAGATGAAGAGTCACATGCTCTATCGACTGGGCCAGCCAGACACCCCAACCCTCTATAGTTTTAATCCAAGTTTAATTTTTAGTTTTAAAGTCAGCTTTCTAAGACTATACTTTTAATAATCCAATTAGGTCCAAATTTTAAAGAAATAATAACTAGAAAGAATCGGACAAATGTGACTTGATTCCCCCCTCCTACCTCATTTTGTTGACTTAAATCATGTCTTTGTCATAAAGTAACAAAACTTTAATCCAGAAAAATTCAGCCAATATTAAGGTTTCATTTTTATCCTTTCCATGTTACCCCTAATAAAAATTGAATAATCTCATTGGAGGAAACTTTTACCTGTTTTTAAAATCAGGGTTTATTTGTAATAGATATTTATAATAGATTCTTTTTTTCTCATATAACTTAATAGTTAAAGAAAGCAGTAGCTATAGATTTTTTTTAAACCTAAATATATGCTACAAAATAATCTTATCACTTGTTTTTACACTTTTACTCAATTGCCATTAAAAACATACACGTTAGATGAATAATACCATGAGTTTTTGTTGAGTTGAAGTCTGCAATTTGATTAACATTTCACTTATATTTATCTTAAAAATAGGTACCCCTTTGAATTATGATGAATGAAATGTAGTACCTGCACTGAGAGAAGGTAAGGATAGAGCCATGTACTCTAGTGATACAAGGAGGGGATAAGATGTCAGGGTGTAGAGTTGTCACATTCAAGTTTCCTCTAACAGTGAATTCAGTACGAAGTAGATAGGACGAGTTGAAGAACCATTTTTAAATCACAAAATATCAAGTTTAGAGGGAACCACATTGACAACTTCTAGGTCATGTCTTTAAAGACAAAGGTGTTCATCCTGAATATAATGATAGCTGGAACAAGGCAACAAGTTTGGATTGAGAGATGGGGCCATATAATGAAGATGGCTAAGTTGATTGCCCAGTTTGAATACCTGAATGACGTGATAGAGCAGAACTTTCTACTGCCCTAAAGCGTCTCCCGATCATTGACCATCACATCTCATTTAATGCCACTATATCTGGGGGTTTCTTTGTTATAGCAGTTTAGTCTAGACCCTGACTAACAAATTTACATGTGGGAAAATCTGCTTCCTCTTAATTTCTTTTATTTGTTCAAGAGATGGCCTTTAGAATTGTACAGAATTGGTATTCTCCCTTTCAAATATTGTACCATTTTAGCTATTGAGGGATAATGACTGTCTGCTGTACATTTATTCTTCTTTCCTAAGTCTTCATCAGACTCTATTCCTCCAATGCCTGAGCATTACCTCCCTTATCTGGATACCATAACCCTCTAATGCAGCCTGGGTTTGCTGCTCTGTCACATTCTCCTGTTCTTTTCATGAAGAAATCTCAGGTCTCCCCTATAATAATCTCCTATGAAACACTTAATTTATCTCACAACAACCCTATTATTATTCCTATATTTCCAATAAGTAAATGAGCCTTCGAAGGAAAAGATGGCTATGGTTCTACACAGGTAGAACAATAGCATAGTCGAGTGCAAACCCAGATTGGTATGACACCCAAGCTTAATTAGCCAATAGATTCTAATGCCATTTGATATGCTTTAGTTTCTGAAAAGTACAGGCTTCTGCCTTATGCAAGGTTCTGCGTCTGGAAAAGAATAAGACATATATTTACCTGTTATCACAAAAGCATGTGCTTTTCAGTGTCTATTTTGGTCAGGTTTTTAACTTGAAAGCAAGAGAAGGAAACATTCTAAGTAATTTAGAAAACCAAATCTATCAAATTATTAAGCCTGCTTTATACACAGAAGATTCTTGATTCTTTTCTCTTTACAGAAAACACGGGATATTTTCTACTCAAATCTTTTTGCCACACAGTTTTGGCAACTGCATTTGATCCTGAAAAAGATGGTCTGGTTTCTTCTTCCATTGTTCAATTTTTTTTTTTTTCTCCAGCTAGAAAGACATTATGATTCTCAGGACCACAGTCAGCTTTCTAGAAGACTTAATGTTTTTTGCTTGAGGTCTCCTTCCTTTGCTGAGTTGGCTGGGAGGTTTCTAACATGCCAGATCTTGAGGTTGATGGGAAGCACATGTAGCTTATGTTTAGGGGCCACATCTACCCCAGATAATTTCCCCATGTTCTTTAAGTCCGGTCACCTTCCCTTCATGTGAAAGTCATACGACTGTTCTTATGCCCTCCTCCCCTAAAACTCAAGAAACCAAAGCACAAACTAAGAAGTTATGGACGTCTTGTTTGGGGCACTTCTATGTTGGAAATTTAAAAACCTTGCATTATCAAGTTGTAAAAATGGAAATTGTTACTGAGTAATGACAAAGGAAAACTATCATTGGGTTTAGAAAGAGTTTACTAATCATCTATTTCAACCTCTTCATTTTATAGATGAGACTAGCAAGTCCCAGAAAGTTGAAGTGACTTGCTCAAGTTCACATAGATAGGGTGGCAAATTTGAGTACGAAGACTTTTGTTACATCCCTCACACAATACCAGGTCGGTCTGTTGTCTATGCTATGAATCATATTTGTAGAACAAAGTGTCTAGTGATAGATAAAAAGTATTTAAACCTTGCCTGTGCTTCTGTCTTGTGTCTAATAGGCAATTAATATAATTAATAATAATAATAATAGTGATAATGATAATACTTAGCATCCTCGAGAATATTTACTAAGCACTGACTGTAAGTATTGGGGCTTCATATTACCAAATTATCTGACCCTCCAAAACATTTCATGGGATTGGTAGCAATGTCATTTTCATTTATAAACGAGGAAATGGAGGTCCAGGGATTTGTCTGAAATCACAGAGCTCATAGGGGCAAAGCGAAAACTCAAAATTTGGAATGTGGCTTCAGAATCTACGCTCTAACCCATGCACTCTGCTGCTCCTGACGGTGGACTTTCTACCTAGTTTTTTGACAATTGATCAAAACTGGTGTGTGTGTGTACACATATGTCAGCCATGATATATGCCATGTTGTGTTAGTAATATACGTGCATTGTAGTCTTTCTATGTGTGGGCAACAGAAAGGTTTCAGAAAAAAAAGAAGTTCTGGTTACTTATATCTTCTCAAGCAAGATTGACGTCATGGGCTCAGAATGTGTTGAGATAATCAAATAAGCAGAAGGAGGATAGATACTTCATGATTTAATGGTTACAACTGAAGTACAGTTATTAGACTTGTATAACAATTTATTTGTTTTAAAAGCACTATCCTATGCATTTTAGGCAGTATTCGCCTACCAAAAACTGTCAATCCATAAGCCAAACAGATAGCAGGCAAGAAAACTTGAGACAAAGAGAAAGAAAAAAATGAAAATTAGTGTTTTCTGTTTTGAATGTAAAAAGAAAAAAAAAGTGATACCAATGATGCTTTGGGTCAAGAACGTAGAACATTTTTGTTGCCTCCCCTCCAGATACCAGTGTTCTCACAGGCCACCGCTCTCACACCTCCCATTTGAAACTCCTGGGCCCATTTTATTTCTTTTTTAATTTTATTTTCGTTTTGTTTCATTACATTTATCTATTTTGAGAGAGAGACAGAGAGAGCGCATGTAAGTTGGTGAGTGGCAGAGAGAGAGGGAGAGAGAAAATCCCAAGCAGGCTCCTTCCTGTCAGTGTGGAGCCCCTCACAGGGCCTGAACCCACAAACTATGAGATCATGACCTGAGCCAAAGCCGGATGCTTAACAACTGAGCTACCCAGGTGCCCGTTTTATTTTATTATTTTAAATGTTTATTTATTCATAAATAAATAAATAAATAAATGAGAGAGAGAGAGAGAGAGAGAGAGAGAGAGAGAGAGAGATTCCCAAGCAGGCTCTGCACTGTCAGCGTGGAGCCTGAGGTGAGGCTCGAACTGACAGACCGTGAGATCATAACCTGAGCAAAGATCAAGAGTTGGATGCTTAA